>NW_025893010.1:24373-32307 GCF_002878395.1 Capsicum annuum
TTTTTGAGATTTATGGATGAAAGGGATCC
This sequence comes from Capsicum annuum, assembly GCF_002878395.1. Lineage (NCBI taxonomy): Eukaryota > Viridiplantae > Streptophyta > Magnoliopsida > Solanales > Solanaceae > Capsicum > Capsicum annuum. The sequence goes on from NW_025893010.1 coordinate 24,403, forward strand.
ATAAATCTCAAAAACCCTCTTTTTCATTATAAAGTATGATTTCTATATTGTTGGGTGTTGATGATCATATTGTTGATATTGGGTGATTACCAAGATGGAATCTTTATATGTTTTTTTGAATTTCATGATATCATATGAGTTGGAAACATGTAAATTTGGTTGTTCATGATTCATAATTTGATGATTTCACCTATGCTTAAGATGTGCATATATGGTGTTTGATAAAATGCCTAAGAAATTAGAAATCACGCAATATAGCTAAATTATGACTAAGTGATGGATTCATGATATGCCCTTACGTTCCAATGACTTCTATGTTGATAATGTGCCTTTTAAATGTTGCTGGAATACTCATGAACTATTCTTATGAGATTATGCTATGTTTACTTACAAATCCTACTTATGAACAAGATGTATGATAACCATGCAATCCACATGAACTTCCATGCTATTGGTTTGTGTTGCCAATATGATTATGTAATGAACATGATATTAAGATTGTGCAAGTACTTCCATGTGATATGAAATCCTTTCCATGGAATACATTATTGATAACCATGCTTAGTATGAGATCCCTACTTATGATATTATAAATTATGGACCCTACTCTTATGATCAAGTTAGTCATGTGTGTCAATTTCCTTCTATCGAGTCCTAGGGGTACTTGTACCCAAAAACTATAACTGTGTGCCTAGATCCATGCCAGGTTTCACGATATCCAAACTCAAGCTATGATTCCATAGACTTCAGTCAGTCATGTGACTCAGGAAAACCTCATGATCTTAGTCAGTTGTCAGATATCAGTAACATCCCGCCAGTCAATGGAATTCAGTAAGATTAAGTCATGCACAGTCAGTTATTCATGTCCAGTCCCTCCGTAAAGGTTATCACCAAGTGAACCCAAGGATAGGAACACACCCGCCTGTTGAGGGTGTGATTCTTAGTAGTCATCCTTGTGTTCCAGAACTACGTAGCCAGTGTAGGTTGAGACATCTTAACCCGTTAGATTAGGGTTGATGAGGTGGCTTAACCTGTCAATTTAGGGTTCCCACTATTCTCATTGAGTACCCACCAGATAAGGGTCACTCATAGGATGTCCTTACTCGTGGCACGATTTTGACACCCCTCTAGTCGGGGCAGAGATTGGACCCCAGCTTAGCCAAAACGGCATACATGGGGTATGTTGGTTAAGCACTACTTCCCATAGTTTCAGTATCAGTCTCAATAAAAAAACTCAGGGCGTTCTTCAAATTTCAGTATATGCAGGACTGTCAGATACAATCGTCCATGTTATCAGTTTCAGTATCAGTCATGATAGTTAGCAGTAAACCATGCATTAGCTTACAGGTCATGATATCACATATTCACGGTCCCAATTTCTATATATGTGTGTTTGCACTCCCACGTTCATAATAGTCAGTCAGTGTTGTTCATGCATGAAACCCTTTATGTTCAGCCTACCTTTCTCGTATACTCAGTATTCCAGTTGTACTGATGCATTTGCGCTATGGTGCTTTCTTTTTATGTTACACCATAGGTTCTGAGACATGAGCTCCATCCCAGAAGTAGCGGTAGCATTCCAGTAGAAGAGACACAGTGAGTTCTCATTGATTTGAGTACAGTATGATTTAATTCATTTATTTATTTCTTCAGTTCAGTTTTACGGAGTTAGTTGGAGACATGTTCCTTTAAGTCCTTATTCAGATAGCTTAGAGGATTTCAAATTTATGTTTTGATTTATGTTCAAATTTACATTCAGACTTAGCTTTCAGATTGAGTTTTTTTGGGTATTTTCACCCGCATGATTTTATTCAGTTGAACCTTATGGCCTTACAGTTCTATGTATTCCATATTATTATATCATGATTTGCAGTATACTGGTACAGATATCAGTCATGGGTTAGCTTGTGGTCCCTCGGGATCATGAGCATCGTGTAATATTCCAGTTTAGCGAATCGGGGTGTTACAAACTTGGTATCAGAGCCTAAGGTTCAATAGAGTCCTAGGAAGTCTGAAAGCCGTATCTAGTAGAGTCTTGTACATGGTTGTGTTGCGCGCCACATTTATGTGCGGGAGGTTATAAGATATTTTAGGAAAAGTCCCTTATCTTCATTATTCATGTCATGCTAGTGAGCATAATCACAAGTTAAACTCTTCAGTCCCGGTAGGATCAGGAAAATTCTCCTGATGTCATTACTGGTACGTTATAGATTTTCCATGTTTATGTTTATGCTTTGCTAGACCCAGGTGCATCTTTGTCTTTTGTTACTCCATACATAGCAGGCAATTTTGGAATCTGTCCCAAAGTCCTAGCAGAGCCCTTCTAAGTCTCTACCCAGTGGGTAAAACCATCATAGCTCGGTGGGTATACAGGAACTGCCCAGTTATGATATCTCAGAAATCAACATCAACAGATTTAGTGGAGTTAGAGATGACTGATTTTGATGTCATTCTTGGCATGGATTGGCTTCATTCCTGCTATGCCATAGTTGACTGCAAAAATAGGATAGTTTAGTTTCAGTTCCCGAATGAGCCCATCCTAGTATGGAAGGGTAGCATTTCAGCGTTCAGGGGTCAACTTGTTTCCTACCTTCGGGCAGGGAAAATGATTTCTAAGGGGTGTGTGTATCATCTCGTACATGTTAAAGATTTCAGTTCTAAATCTCCCAGCCTCAAAACAGTCCCTGTTGTTAATGAATACTCAGATGTCTTTCTCGAAGATCTTCCAGGCATTCCTCCAGAGAGGGAAATATACTTCGGCATAGACCTTCTTTCGGATACTCAACCTATTTCTATTCTTCCATACAAAATGGCACCAGAAGAACTCAAGGAACTGAAAGATCAGTTGAAGGATCTCTTCGATAAAGGATTCATCAGACCCAACGTTTCCCCATGGGGTGCGCCGGTATTATCCGTCCACAAGAAAGACGGTTCTCTCAGGATATGTATTGATTATCATAAACTCAACAAGGTCACGGTCAAGAACAGATATTCTCTTCCTAGGATTGATGATCTATTCAACCAACTTTAGGGTGCCAGTTACTTCTCCAAGATAGACCTAAGATCAGGCTATCATCAGCTCAGAGTTAGAGAATGTGATATTTCAAGGACAACTTTCTGTACTCGGTATGGTCACTTCGAAATTTTAGTCATGTCATTTGGTCTTACCAATGCCCCTACAACTTTTATGGATTTGATGAACCGTGTGTTCAAGCAGTACTTGGACATGTTTGTCATAGTCTTCATAGATGATATTCTGGTGTATTCTCGCATAGAGCGTGATCATGCAGACCATCTCAGGATTGTTCTTCAGACTCTCAGGGATCACCAGTTATTCGCTAAGTTCAGCAAGTGTGAATTTTGTCTAAGATTAGTATCATTACTTGGCCATATTATTTTCGGTGATGGAATTAGAGTAGATCCTTAAAAAACTGAGGCAGTAAGAAACTAGCCCAGACCCGTATCTCCATAAGATATTAGGAGTTTCTTGGGTTTGGTTGGCTATTACAGATGGTTTTTCGAGGTATTTTCTTCTATTGCATCTCTCATGTACATATTGACTCATAAGAAGGTTAAGTTTCAGTGGTCAGATTCATGCGACAAGAGCTTTCAAGAGTTGAAGACTCGACTCACCTCCGCTCCAGTTCTAGCTATTCCAGATGGTTCAGACGGTTTTGTAGTCTATTGTGATGCATCCAAAGTGGGTTTAGGTTGTGTCCCTATGCAGCATGGTAAGGTCATAGCCTACGCCTACAGTTAGTTAAAGCCACATGAGAAGAATTATCCTACTCATGATCTTGAGTTAGCAGCGGTAGTTTTTCCCTTGAAGATTTGGAGGCATTATTGCTATGGAGTCCATGTAGATGTCTTCACAGACCATAAAAGCCTCCAGTATGTATTTTCCCAGAAAGATCTCAATCTTCTCCATAAAAGGTGGTTAGAGCTCTTAATGGATTATGACATGAGTGTTCTTTATCATCCGGGGAAAGCCAATGTTGTGGCCAATGCTCTCAGTCAAATCTCCATGGGTAGTATTTCTCACGTTGAGGATAGTAAGAAAAAGATGGCTCAGGAGATCCATCAGCTTACCAGAATAGGCGTTCGCTTAGTCAATTTTTCAGAGGGTGGTGTATGTGTTCATAGTAGTTCAGAGTCATCTCTAGTTTCCGAGGTGAAAGAGAAACAAGACAGGGATCCTAGCCTTGTCAAGCTCAAAGAGTCAATTCAGAATCAGAAAGTCGAGGTTTTCTCTCAATGGAGAGATGGTATTCTTCGTTGTCAGGGTCATCTATGTGTTCCAGGTGTAGATGAATTCAAGCAGCGAATTCTTGCAGAAGCACATGGTGCACGACACTCTATTCATCCAGGGGCCACTAAGATATACCGCGACATTTGGGAGATCTATTGGTGGAGTGGGATGTAGAGAGATATTGCAAAGTTTATGGCTAAGTGCTCTAGATATCAGTAGGTTAAGATAGAGCATCAGAAACCTAGTGGTTCCATGCAAGAGTTCACCATTCCTATTTGGAAGTGGGAAGAAGTTAACATGGACTTCGTGATGGGTTTTCCTAGAACTCTTCATCAGCATAATTTAGTATGGGTCATTACAGATAGAATGACCAAGTCAGCTCATTTCCTTCCTGTTCGTATTTCTTATTCCACCAAGGATTATGCCAAACTCTATATCAGGGAGTTAGTCAGGTTACACGGTGTTCTACTATCTATTATCTCATACAGAGGTACCCAGTTGACTTCTCACTTTTGGAAAGCATTCCAAAAGGGTCTCGGTACCCAAGTCCATCTCAGCACAATATTTCATCCTCAGACAGATAGTCAAGCAGAGAAGAACATTTAAACTCTTAAAGATATGCTAAGGGCATGTGCAATTAACTTCAAGGGAAGTTGGGATGACCACTTGCCTTTAATTGAGTTTGCATACAACAATAACTATCATTATAGTATTTAGATGGCTTCATTTGAAGCTCTCTATGGTAGGAGATATAGATCTCCGATTGGTTGGATCAAAGTTAGTGAGGCCTCAATCATAGGTCCTGAATTAGTATTTGAAGCCTTAGAGAAAGTTTAGTTGATCAGAGAGAGATCCAGGCTGCTCAGAGCCGACAAAAGTCCTATGCAGATATTCGTATAAAGGATCTCGAGATCGAGGTCAATGAATATGTCTATCTTAAGATTTCTCCTATGAAGAAAGTGAAGAGGTTTGGCAAGAAAGGGAAACTCAGTCCCTGATATATTGGTCCATTCTGAATTCTTTGTCGCTTCGGCAAGGTAGCTTATGAGCTTAAGTTGCCTTCAGATCTAGCCTCAGTCCATCCAGTCTTCCATGTCTCTTTACTAAAGAAGTGCATAGGTGACCCAGCAGTTGTTGTCGCTATTCAGAGCATCGACATTCAGAACAACATCTCCTATAAAGAGATTCCAGTCGAAATCTTAGATTATCAGACTCGTAGATTGAGGAACAAAGAAGTCCCTCTAGTCAAGGTTCTTTGGTAAAATCAGTCTCATCAGGAAGCTACTTGGGAAGCAGAAGCAGATATGCATACCAAGTATCCTAACCTTTTCCCCACCAATTCAGATCAAGATCAAGATAACAGTTCTCCTTAATCTTATTCAGTTTCACGTTCATGTTTCCAGTATAAAATTGGTACATATTAACCGTTTCATACTCAGTCATGCATTCATGTGTTAGTTTCCAGTGCATCAGATATGCACGAGTTTAGTATGTTTAGCATGTCAGTCATGAGATCTAGTTTCAGTTCTTCATGTTCAGTTCAGGTTCTATTGTCTTGTATCCCTTCTCAGTAAATTCTCATTCAAGGACGAATGTTCCTAAGGGGGAGATATTATAATACCCCGCATGTTTCTAAGCTAGGAAGTGAAAAAGTATTCCTACGTATGAAATCTCCTATCCTGTGATTCATACTTGAGTACATAACTTACAATGAATATCCTAGTGATATGATAGCTTATGATGCATTAAGCATATTCATATGAGTCACTTAAGGTAATACAAGCTACGAGTTTTTGAATCCATCAAGTTTTAATGTTCGATTTTGCATTGGTCATCTTTGAATGAGTATAACTCAATCTTAATATGATATTTTGTCTGATTTAGACCCACTAAATTGTAGAGAATTGAATTAGCTTTCCAACGATACCAATTTCTCCTTAATCAAATACCCGAACGAAAAGTTTTGCCCATTTTCGTGAGAGACAGTAAGGATAGGCGATTGGTTAGGCGTCGACCAACCCAAACATAGGCGGTTGGTTAGGCACCGCCCAACCTAGCTTAGGCAATCACTTGGGCGCCGCCTAAGTCAGTTCCAGGTGCCAAAAACACTCTGTTTTGAGTTATTTTAAGGGTAATTAAGTCTTTTAACACTCCTTACATGTCCCTAAACTTAACCCTACAAAATATATAGCTTCTAAACATATTACAACCCTATTATCATCTCAAAGATCATCATCCAAGAGCACTAAAAGATAAAAATAACTAGGGTTGCGTAACTAAGATTGAAGATCCGATTCTAAGAAAATTCCTCCGTCAATCATCAAGAATCTTCCTTCTAAGGTATGCGTGAGTTGATTTATGGATTCTTTTCATCCATAAATCTCAAAAACCCTCTTTTTCATTATAAAGTATGATTTCTATAATGTTGGGTGTTGATGATCATGTTGTTGATATTGGGTGATTCCCAAGATGGAATCTTTATATGTGTTTTTTGAATTTCATGATATCATATGAGTTGGAAACATGTAAATCTGGTTGTTCATGATACATAATTTGATGATTTCACCTATGCTTAAGATGTGCATACATCGTGTTTGATAAAATGCCTAAGAAACTAGAAATCTCGCAATATAGCTAAATTATGACTAAGTGAAGGATTCATGATATGCCCTTACGTTCCAATGACTTCTATGTTGATAATGTGCCTTGTAAATGTTGTTGGAATACTCATGAACTATTCTTATGAGATTATGCTATGTTTACTTGCAAATCCTACTTATGAATAAGATGTATGATAACCATGCAATCCACATGAACTTCCATGCTATTGGTTTGTGTTTCCAATATGATTATGCAATGAACATGATATTAAGATTGTGCAAGTACTTCCATGTGATATGAAATCCTTTCCATGCAATACATTGTTGATAAACATACTTAGTATGAGATCCCTACTTATGATATTATAAATTATGGACTCTACTCTTATGATCAAGTCAGTCATGTGTGTCAGTTTCCTTTTATCGAGTCCTGGGGGTGCTTGTACCCAAAAACTATAGCTATGTACCTAGAGCCATGTCATGTTTCACGATATCCGAACTCAAGCTATGATTCCATAGACTTTAGTCAGTAATATGACTCAGGAAAACCTCATGATCTTAGTCAGTTTTCAGATATCAGTAGCATTCCCCCTGTCAATGTAGTTCAGTAAGATTAAGTCATGCACAATCAGTTATTCATGTCCAGTCCCTCCAGATAGGAGTAGAGGTTAGCACCGAGTAATCCCAAGGATGGGAACATACCCGCCAGTTCAGGTTGTGATTCTTAGTAGTCATTCTTATGTTCCAGAACTACGTATCAAGCATAGGTTGAGACATCTTAACCCGTCAGATTAGGGTTGATGAGGTGGCTTAACCCATAAGTTTAGGGTTCCCACCATTCTCATTGAGTACCCGCTAGATAAGGGTCACTCACAGGCTATCCTTACCCGTGGCACAGTATTGACACCCTTCTAGTCGGGGTAGAGATTGGACCCCAACTTAGCCATAATGGCATAGATAGGGTATGTCGATTAAACACTACTTCCCACAGTTTCAGTACCTATCTCAATAAAAGAATTCAGGGCGTTCTTCAGATTTTAGTGTATACAGGACTGT
>NW_025893011.1:0-4435 GCF_002878395.1 Capsicum annuum
TGCATGATGAATTTTCACCAGATCTTAAAACCTAATCTAATCCTGAAGCACTTGACCAGGAAGATAAAGTTGAAAGAAAAAATCATGTAAGAAAATAAGTAAAATGTTGAGATGTTTGTTGATTGAGTTAAAGCCTCACTTGAATGGATTGAAACAATCAATTTGTGAATCAAAAATGACTTGGTCATCAATGAGAAGGTTAATCTCAAACACTTTAAATGAGAGCGACCAGAAGATATATAGTTTCCATTGTCAGGAGAAGCAAACGGAAGTTAGCTTAAAAACGCACGAGTCCTTTAATGGGAGGAATGTGAATATAATTGGACCTTTCTGTTTGATAAGTGCATGAGAAGTAGTGACATACGTATTCAGTCAAGGTCAATATTGAAAAAATATACATGATCTTTATGTTCACTCATAGATTGCATGTTAAGTGCTTGCATTTTTAAGGATTGATATGACGAAGGCATTTCATTCTGTTATCCAAATGCTGTGTCGTCCTTTGTTACCTCTTTTGAGCTTTAGTTTTATTTTATTTTATACCCCTCTTTTGGAATCAAAATAGAGTTTGGAAAAAATAAAAAGAAGGTGTCAAGAAAAATGGAGTCAGAATAATGTCAAGAAAAAATGAAGTAAAAAAAAAATGTGTCAAAAAGAAAATGGAGTCAGAAAAAAAATGACAATAAAAGAAATGGACTTGAAAAAAAAATCCCAAAAAGAGAAGAATCAAAGAAAAGAAAAAATGAGAGCCCAGGTTCACTTCAAAAAAAAAACAAAAAAAAAAAGAGAATGACTTGCCTAAACTACGTTTGACCTGATTCTTGCAATGACAAGATACATAGGCAACCCTACTCTGGGGTTCGGTCCAACCAAAAGAAAATTCAAGTTACCCAGAAAGAAATAAAACTGGGGCAAAGGTTTATTTTCTTAAAAGAGTCAATTCCAAAAGTTGTGTATTTTACCTAATATTGTGTAAGTTTTGAGCCCCATGCCGACCTTTCTTTCTATGCCATTCCAAAAGCCAAGCTACAACCAAAGAAATACCTTCAGATCAATCTTTGAGAATGTCAAGGCTAAACATGTTATAGGCGCATGATATTTCATATTTTGAGTGTTATTTTCTAAAAATAAAAAAAATAAAAAATAAAAAATGAGAGAGTCTTATTGGTGAAAATCCTTTTGGGCATCATAAGGCGACCGTGAGTTGTGAGATCAATAAAAATGAAAGTTTTATTGGTAAAAGTCTTCATGGGCACCATAAGATGACAATGAGTTGAAAAAGAAGAGAAAGTGGGAGTGGCTTTTTGGCGAAAGCCCATCGAGGTGTCACTAGCCTAAGAAGGATTATAATCCAGAGGGAACAAGTTCAAGAATGACTCCCTTTCAAATTCAACGACTGGGCAAAAAGTGATAGTGATTAGTTTGGATAGATTAGGTTGCTTAATTCAAAATGCGTGTCATAATCACTAGAATAAAATGCCACACCCAAATAAAATTTTCTTTTAGAATTTTTTTTTAAAGAAGAGATGTCTATTGTCCTTTCCTATTCTTTTTGTTATTTATTTATTTATTTTCTATTTTTATTTTTGATTTTTAAATTTAATGTCTTTGTGGTCAAAAGAAAATAACTATCGTCATCTTTCATGTATTTTTTTTTAGTCAAATTTTGTCAAGATAAGTGAGGAAGGACTTCAAAACTTGCTACCAACTCTTTTAGTTGTGCAAAGCAAGACAAAAGACCAATACACAAAGATGACATGTTTCAAAAATAAAGTAAAGTACTCGAGAATGCTTGTCATCTGACAGTTTTTGGACTCATAAAAGTATAAAAGGTGTATTTGAAGATGAATCCCGAGGCATCATGCAAGAGAAATATGATTTGAGTCATAATGTTTTAGTAGTCAAAATTTGGGATCAATACTACAACAAGTCAACAATACCTATCAATGATTTGTAATGGAGCTGGGCATGACAAGTATAAGAGATTGTCTCAATAGCCAAATGCCACAAATCAACCACCGTATTTTAAATTTAAATTAAAAAGTTTTTATTTATATGAAACAAAAACATGTGTTACCTTCATATCAAAGGTTTAAAAGATTAACTATTAAAAGTTGCAATTTCTCACTTCTACAAATGCAAGAGGAAGTATAGTTACACAGATTTGGTAATCAATAATGGTAAAACTCATCATTTTAACCCCTAGGAGATGCACTTCCTAGTCTGGATAATTCAAGATTCATTTGTTAGGTGATGCACTTCCTAACTTGAACCATCACTCCTAGAAGACACACATTATAGTTGAGTAATTTCATTTGACCCCTAGGAGATGCACTTCCTAGTCTGAACAAGTCAATTTTTCATTTGTTACGTGAAGCACTTCCTAACTTGAACATTCAGTCCTAGAAGACGCACTTTCTAGTTGAGTCATTTCATTTGACCCCTAGGAGACGCACTTCCTAGTCTGAATAAGTCAGTTTTTCATTTTTTAGGTAACACACTTCCTAACTTGAACCTTCACTCCTAGAAGACGCACTTTCTAGTCGAGTCATTTCATTCAACCTCTAGGAGACACACTTCTTAGTCTGAAAAATTCAGTTTTTATTTTGTTAGGTAACGTACTTCCTAACTTGAATCTTGATTCCTATAAGACGTACATTTTAGTCGAATCCTCCTCTTTGATTCCTATAAGACGTACCTTTTAGTCGAGTCATTTTCTAAGAATAAACTGGGGTAAAAATTTTGTTCATGTTCATTGAATTTTACTTTCTGCTCAGGACCCTCCTGAAGAATGGAATAGGGCCCTCCTGAAGAATGTGAATTTATTTTTATGCTCAAGACCCTCCTGAAGAATGAGAATTTATTTTATGCTCAGAACCCCTCCTAAAGAATGGGAGAGGACCATCCTGAAAAATGAGAATTTATTTTATGCTTAGGATCCTCCTAAAGAATGGGACAGGACCCTTCTGAATAATGGAAATTTATTTTTATGCTCAGAACCCTCCTGAGTAATGGGGATTTATTTTATGCTCAAGACCCTCCTGAAGAATGGGACAGGGCCCTCCTGAAAAATAAGAATTTATTTTATGATTAGGACCCTCCTGAAGAATGGGAATTTATATTATGCTCAGGAGCCTTTTGAATAATGGGACAGGACCCTCCTAAAGAATGACAATTTATTTTTATGCTCAGGACCCTCCTGAAGAATGAAAATTTATTTTGTGCTCAGGACCCTCCTGAAGAATGGGACAGGACCCTCCTGAAGAATGGGAATTTATTTTATGATCAGGACCTTCCTGAAGAATGGGACAGGACCCCCGTGAAGAATGGAAATTTATTTTATGCGTAGGACCCTCTTGAAGAATGGGACAGGACCCTCCTGAAGAATGGGAATTTATTTTTTTGGTCAAGACTCTCCTGAAGAATGAGAATTTATTTTTTTGCTCAGGACCCGACCCTCTTGAAGAATAGCACAGGACCCTCTTGAAGAATGAAAATTTATTTTTATGCTCAGGACCCTCCTTAAGAATGGGACAGAACCCTCCTAAAGAATGAGAATTTATTTTTGGTCAGGACCCTCCTGAAGAATGAGACGTTATTTTTGCTCAGGACCCTCCTGAAGAATGGGACAGGACCCTCTTGAAGAATAGAAATTTATTTTTGCACAGGACCCTCCTGAAGAATGGGAATTTACTTTCTGCTCAGGACCCTCCTGAAGAATGAGAATTTATTTTGTGCTCAGGACCCTCCTGAAGAATGGGACAGGAGCCTCCTGAATAGTGGGAGTTTATTTTATGCTCAGGACCCTCCTAAAGAATGGGACAGGACCCTCCTGAAGAATGGGAATTTATTTTATGCTCAGGACCCTCTTGAAGAATGGGAATTTATTTTTATGCTCAGGACCCTCCTGAAGAATGGGACATGACTCTCCTGAAGAATGGAAATTTATTTTTGCTCAGGCCCCTCCTGAAGAATGGGACAGGATCCTCTTGAAGAATGGAAATTTATTTTTGCTCAGGAATTTATTTTTGCTCAGGACCCTCCTGAAGAATGGGACAGGACACTCCTGAATAATGGAAATTTATTTTTGCACAGGACCCTCCTAAGAATGAGAATTTACTTTTTTCTCAGGACCCTCCTGAAGAACGGGAATTTACTTTGTGTCTAGGACCCTCTTGAAGAATGGGATGTTATTTTTCTATTTCACCTTTTATTTTGAGTTCAGATACATATTTGAAAAATAAAAAAAAAAATGAAGTCCAGGAGCCCGCCTTAAGAACAGGGTGAAGAAAGAGAAAGTCCAGAAGCCCGCCTGAAGAACAGGGTGAAAGAAAAGGAAAGTCCAGGAGCCTACCTGAAGAATCGAGTGAAGAAAAGGAAGTCCAGGAGCCCTGGAGAATCGGATGAAGATGTAACAAGCCAGGAGCCCGCCTGA
>NW_025893012.1:0-2451 GCF_002878395.1 Capsicum annuum
CCTATGCAACAAATGGACCATCCGTTGCATCTTTAAAATTATTAACCTATTTAAAAATTGACTTCTTATCTCACAGTATGTTGACATAATTCCCTGCCTCATGAGGAAAAGGCAATTAACGTACCAAAAAGCTTATGACGCAACCGATAGAATAATGGACCTCGACTTCTGCAAGAAGCTCAAGGATTGGTACGATCAAATCAATGAAGAGGCGTCAGCCCTTGGCGTGGGACTTGATTTCCTAGTTCCTACATTGGTCTTGGATGAAGAAGAAACGTTAACATATATTAAAGGGTACAGGCCAAATCCACATGGCAAGAGCTGGACCGAGGCAAAAAGGATTCTTGCAGTCATTAGCGTGAGCGACATACATTATCGGACTATTGAGATACTACTGGAAGAGGGAAAGATCAATGTTTATTACTCCAACGTACCTCTCATCGATGATTTCGATCTTTTTCTCCTCGTGGAGCCACTGATGGTGCTGTTGCCCATCTTTTTTAGGGAGATTAAACTGATGAATTATTTACCAAAAAAAGTGTTGATTAAGAAATCATAGGATTTTGAAGGTCGAAACAGGGGAATGCTCCTTCCAAAAGATGATGCCGCTAAAGCGAGCGGTTCGCACGCTCTTGCACATATCGAATGTTTACTGACCGACATAGAAATATTCGAGCCAGTGACTTTTCTGTGTGACAACGCTGTGGCAAACCTACAAGAGGTCTGAGCTTATGGGGTACTAACTGGACGCTTGAAGCCTGTGTATATAGAAGAGCATGTGAAATAGAAATTTTTAATTTCAAGTCACCCTTCACTTTATTACATGTACATGTAGTGGTAATAATTTTTTTTTATGAAAGTTGAGTTTTTTTATAATGCAATAGATTAGATTGTCAATCTATTGTAAAATATCTTTAATCCGTTCTAGCAGATAGTTTATCTGTTGCAATAGGTTGCTCATCTGTTGCATTACGCCGATGTTATTTCTATGAATAATCTAATAATCTAAGTCCAATTCATTGCAACGGTGGAAAGACCTATTTGATAATTTCCAACATATGACCTAAATTTTACAACATATGCCGAAATCTTTTTGATATTTTCCAACAGTTAAGCTTGAATATCCATTGCTCGACAACACTAAACCAGTTGCAATAATGATAACAATGTAGTATCTTCTTTCTCGATTTTGTTTCTCTTCATAAGCCTTGACTTTGTTCAACAAACCCCAGATTACACGATTTGCTTTTGAAGGGTGTCGTTATTCATACCAATCAAAGTAATCGCATCCACTCAATTTCTATAAAAAAGAGAACACAATTACAAAATAATTACAAGTCAATAATTAATCAACTAATTAAATAAAAAAAATATTACCTTTGAAATTTTACAAGTAAAAAACCTACGACCCGAATTTTGTTGAGTCCAAGAAGTCTTTAACAGAGCTTCATGACCGCACTTACAATATCGAAAATCGTTAACACAAAAAACAGTGGAAGATGCGCTCTACATTGTCAAGCTCAGTTGGAAAAAAGGAAAGAAATAATTTGAATAGATAAAAGAAGATGACGATTAAGTAGAAGATTTGGGAATTTAGGGTTAAATTTTATGAGGAAGATGAATATATAAGACAATTGGGGGGGGGGGGGGGAATGACCATTGGGGGCCAAGTGATGACAAGTCAGTGAAATGTACCAGACTGACACAGACACATTTGATACCTATTTTATTTTACGTGTTTAAAATGAATACTGTCTACTTGATGCCTATCTTACTTTAGGTGTTTTAACTGAACACCGTCGATGGGTTGCGCCATTTTTATTTTAATTCAATTCACTTTAACCTTTCTACACGTAGTGGCAATTTTTTATGTCCAACGAAAGTTGAATTTTTATAATACAATAGATTCTCCATCCGTTGTAACAGTTATCCTACCTGTTCTGACATATAGTTTATCTGTTGCAATAGGTTGGTCATCTGTTGCATTATCTAAATATTTTTATCTAAAGTCCATCTGTTGCAACAGTGGGAAGACCTGTTTGATAAATTCCAACAGATCACCTATCTGTTGCAACATATGTCTAAATCTGTTCGATTTTTCCAATAGATGTGTCGTCTATTGCAACAGATACATTATCTGTTGCAATATTTGAATCTAGTATTCCTTTTCAATTAATAAGTTCAAATCTAAGGAATAAATAAAATTCATAGATAAAATAAAATAAATCGAAGCCTTCATAAATTAGCTGAAATAAATAAACGAATAAATGAAATGTAAAAAAATTATTATGGGTACAGATCTCAACAAATACATCAACAACAATTTAAGTATACTGCCCAAGATTACTTTGACAGGTTCAAGCTATAAAGATCTACTAAGTATAGGCAAATTGTTCTTCATCCGGTGCTATGGAATTCGGCTTTGCTCGTCGTGGATCTTTATTGTCGCTT
>NW_025893013.1:0-2333 GCF_002878395.1 Capsicum annuum
ACTACATATAGGTCTAGAATAACATACGCCACGAGTATTTCCAAGCCCTTTACAATAACTACACCTAGGACGAGATCTTCCAAATCGACCTTCCCCTCGTCAATTCTTCATGGACTGTGACGTTTGATTTTTTGATCTTCTCATTAAGGGCTACGATTTAATCATAGGACTTGAACTTCCAATTTTAATATCATGGGAGCAAAAAAAAATATCATGCCCAAAAGATATCTTGGGAATTTGACTTGAAAATTTCAAGAACCAAATCTGAATTTCTAAAACAAAAAATCCCCAATAAAAAAACTAATGTTGCCGGAATTAGGGTTTCAGCGGCCAAAATCTCAAAATAATTATTGAAATCTGGAAAGGAGCAAGTGGTAGGAGTCAGAATAGACCGTGACCCTAACAGAAAAAAAAACAACTCAAAAATCGATTGGAGATGGGCTCACGCATCGGCGCGCGACGCAGATCTCGCCGGAATTTCTGGATTTCAGCTGGCGCGTGGAGGGTGATTTTTTGGTGGTTTTCATTGGGTTTTTTGTCACCTGATCTTTTTGATCCTTTTGGTGGTGGTGTATTTTTCACATAACCCACAAAATAAAAATTGACCCAAATCAGTCACCGGAATTAACGCACAGTGACTGAGTCATCTTGTCTGATATTTCTAACCTGCTCTAATACTATATTAAAGAAATGCACCTTGGGCCTAACTCAACCTCAAAAGCTAGCTCATGGGGGGAGGATTGCCCAAGACCATATAAGGATACCAAGTATCCTTTAACCCACCGATGTGGGACTCCAACAGTAACATCAACATAACTAGTATAATTACATCAGTGGGGTCTGGGGAGGGGTATAGTGTACACAATATTTACCCCTAAATACCCTCGACTCAAGGAAAAACAATTCAAAGAAAATCAACATAACTACTGATATTCTTAAGAGAAGATAGGCTTAATGCCAAATTATTCTTAATATATGTATGCTATGCATTTATCTAGATTGTGCTATTATGAACCCCTTAAGCTGATTCTTTTGTTGATATGGATGCATAGAAGGGACACCTTAATAGGGCATGTTCATGTTTATATTGGTATTTATACTCAAGCAGTAGTACAAGAGCTTATGAGAATTGCAGTGATGTTTGAGGAAAAGGTCCATGCTTCTGTGACAAGTCTGGTATACAATATAAATTTGTTTCTATTTATTTGAATGATGCAATTTGTACTCCATTGTTATTCCCGCTTGTTTAACTTGCCGTTTTCCAGCTATCCAGACATGTTGTATGCATTTTAACTGAAATTTATCCAATATTGTAGTAAGATCGTGTGACCAATCCTCTACTTCCCAATGCAGCTAGTAGTGGCCCGAATGCCTATGGCGCAGGTGAACAATGAAAGTTCATGTTTTGTATTTCACATTTTCACTTGCAATTTGAAATTAAGAAAAAAATTATCCTCTCATTTTTAATGATCTTCTCGATTTATTTCTTTTTTCAAATCTCTTATGTGGTTTCGTACATAGCAACAAGGAAGCCTATATTTTGGGCAAAAGTAGACTTAGGGTGTGTTCGGTAGGGAGGAAAATGTTTTTAATGAAAAAATATTTTTCAAGAAAACATTTTCTAGTAAGACAAGTGGTTTTTTACTTATTTTCCTATGTTCGGTATGTAAGTAAAAAATATTTTCCTAAAAGCTTTTGTGTATATCTAACATAGAAACTATGATGATGTGTGGGGTTAGGGTGATGGGTGTTATGGTGGGGGAGGAGGAAGGGGAGGGCAGGGGTTTGTGGGGATGAGGTAGGGTGTGGAGCGCGGGGTGTTTGTTGATCGGTGTTGTGATAGTGGAGTATGGGGGAGGGCATAGGTTTGTGGGGGTGGGGAGTTCAGTTAGACTATGCCCGCCTTAATTCCCTCATTTGGGGCAAATGCATAGGTGAGTCAACCTAAGATCACGGAAGAGCATGGTACCACTACCCCTCTCTAAGTAAAGGTAAGATTCTTAGTCGTGGGATGGGTGGGTGGGGCTGCTGAGGTGGAGGAGGAGTTTCCTGATTTTTAAGGAGCTTATTTTCTTAGAGAAAATACTTTCTAAAATTTTTAACCAAACAAACACGTGAAAAAAGGATATATTTTGTGGGATGTTTTCTTCCATATGCAACACTCTCTTAAAGGATTTGTTTGTAAAGAGGAAACTTGAAATTAATGCTTGAAGCTAAGAGTTCTGTTGGAAGCAAAGAAATCCCTTGTTTTACTCATTTTTAAAATCCCCCCGTTTTTTGTATCAACCAAATCCCCTTATAAAATTTAAATTTTAACCTAAGAGATGACAACA
>NW_025893014.1:0-2743 GCF_002878395.1 Capsicum annuum
TCCAAAACAATGGCACGATAAATTTAGAAAAGTTATGATTTCTAATAGCTACTTAATCAATGGTGGAGATATCTGCATATTTAGTAAATTTCAAGAAAATTCTGGTGTGATAATATGTCTTTATGTAGATAACATGTTGATCTTTGAAACTGATATCGAAAGAGTCAAAGAAACTAAATATTTTCTTGCTTTTCAGTTTGAAATGAAAGATCTTGGAGAAGCTGATGTAATTTTAGGCATCAAAATTATAAGATCGGTAAGTGGTTTGACTCTTACTCAATCAAGTTATATTGAGAAGGTTCTAAAGAGGTTTGGTCATTTTGATGACAAGACTACTCCTACACCATTTGATCCTAGCATCAAACTAGTGCGAAACTCTGATGATATTCTTGATCAATTGACATATTCTCAGATTGTTGAGAGTTTTATGTATGCCATGCATTGTACCAGGCCAGATATTGGTTATGCTGTAGGAACTTTGAGCAAATTTACTGGTAGCCCTGGAGTTGAGCATTGGAATGACTTAATTCGTGTTTTAAGGTATCTGAAGGGTACAATTAATGTTGGCCTGCATTATTCTACCTTTCTAGCAGTTCTTGAAGGCTATAGTGATGCTACTTGGTATTCTGATCTGAATGACTCTAAATCTATTACTGCTTGGATTTTCACTTTGGCTGGAGAAGTAATATCTTGGAGATCAAAGAAGCAGACATGTATTTCTCACTCAACCATGGAGTCAGAATTTATCGCTATGTCTTCTGCTAGAGAAGAAGTTGATTGACTTCGGAGTATGTTGATAGATATTCCATTATGGGGTAAGCCAATACCACCTTTGACTATATATTATGATAATAAAGTTGCTATATTTCGGGCTTCAAGTGATTGTTACAATGGCAAGTCAAGACAATTTTGTCTCAAACACAATCATGTGAGAATATTATTGGAGGATGGCATAATATCTCTTCAATATGTGAAGTCCAAACTCAATTTAGTAGATCATTTGTCTAAAGGGTTAGGCAAGAAATTAGTGGTACAAACTTGTAATGGGACGGGAATAAAGCCTGTTGTATATTGATTGTACTTTATGGTAACCCTACCTAATGATGCAATCTTAGGTTCAAAGGGAAAAACAAGTAAAGTTACAATTGTGAAGCACATCAATAAAATTTCCTTTTTCCCAAGAGAGTGAGTAGATGTGCATAAGTTTAGATTTATTCTCTTGATAAATCTATAAGACCGATATCGGTTGGAGTAAATAATAACACTCTTGATAGATTTGATAGTATTGCTACAAAAGAAAAGAATGAGATTATATTCTCTTATTAAGTCTATACACTGATTTCGGTTGAAGTGTGTAGGAACACTCTTGATAGATTAATTGATACTTTGTTGTAAAGGAGGATGAGATTAATTTCTCTTAATGAAATTCACAGACTACTTAGTCAGAGTATGCAAAGTTACTCTTGATGAATTCATCGCACTAAGTGCGAAGTGGAGGCCGCTTCAATAAGATTTTTACAAGAAAATCTTAAAGCACTTAGCTAAAAGGATTCGGGACACATGGCCGTAAAGTGTCAAAGGATTTTGATTTTCACCCGAATATAGCAATATGCGTGGAGTATTTTTCTACTTCATTCAATGAACCACTTAGTTCAAGATTTGTTCACTAAGTAGTCAGTGATTTAGAAAGTCTTCACTAGCTAATGGTTCAAGTCCAAAAGACACCATTATTGATGCATGTTGCAAGATTGATGTCCCAAATGAATTATTTTTTTTAAAGATAAAATTTCTTGAAACAAGTGGGGGATTGTTGATTTTATGTTTCAATAAATTTTGAAACAAATACATCGGTTAAAGATTTTAAGAGTTATGTTTCAATTAGTTTTGAAACAAATGCATCACTTAATGTTTTGAGTTACAAAGAAAATGAATTTGACAAATTCATTATTCATAAGTTTTGAGTTACAAAGGAAATGTATTTGACAAATTCATTATTCATTAAGTTTTACGTTATGGGTTTTTGAAAGAATGACATTTTTTGATAGGTTCATGTATGTTTTAAAAGAATGACATTTTTTTGTTTTAAAACATACATGAACCTATTAACTTTTAATTAATTAATATACTTCTCATGCATGAAACTTTCATCCTATAAATATTGTTTTCTTTGGTTTGAAAAGACAAGCACTCAAAACTACTTTTCCATTGAAAAACACTTGAGAGACATTGATCAAATGGTGAAATCACCAATTCAAGAATAGAAGAGCAACATTCTTGAATGCTACTTGTTTTGTGGCTTAGTTGAATCCCAAAGATAGAATTGTCACTTGTTCTTCCGTTTGCTCGTGGGAGAGACTCCAACTATCTTCAAGAAGCGTATTATCGTGCCTCTAAGCCAAGCACGTTTTATTTTAAATTTCTTGTAAAATTATCATTATTGTTCTAACACACATAATATAATTTTTTTGTTTTAACCAAAAAAAATCAGAAAATAAATACAAGTGAATGGTCTACATCACAAATTTTTTTTGATAGTCTTCTTTTGTTTGTGTTTAGATATGTCTCTGGTGCAATACCTAATCTTTTTCAATTACAAACTTTCTTTTACTTTTTTTTTTTTATAATTTCTTAGGAGAAAGATCCCAAAAAGTACTCTATTATTTTAAGTGATATGAAATTCTGGTACTATCTATTTTCATAGGCCATAGGCAAATATATCAAGTTTCATAGGACCTGATGGATT
>NW_025893015.1:0-1992 GCF_002878395.1 Capsicum annuum
TATTCAAGTACGTGTATTGGTCTTATTTATATGGAATTAATTTTATTTTATTTTATTTATACCGAAATTTGCCCGTCGATGGTTCCATACGAAGGTTATTGAATAATATTTCCAACGATATAAAGATTTCCAAAAATTGATAGGTTTCGGATATAATCGAGCACGTTCGAAACTATAAAATGGTGGCCGGGATATTGGGAATAGTAAATGTGCAGGAAAATTTCCTGCACACAAACTATTGAGGTCAGCCATTTTTTTGGGTCAACTTTGAACGATCATAACTCCCTTAATATAATGAAATGGGAGAGCTGCCACCTATGAAAAGAAAGATATTTGAGTCTTCTTTCCAATGCAAGTAGTTTCATCCAAGTTCAACATCTGAGTAATGAGTTATACTCATTTTACTTCAGCCTCTCAAAACAGATTTTTAGGATCAACTTCAAACGATCATAACTCCTTGTACAGGACGAACTGGGTGGCCTACTTTATATTAAATGAAATCCCTTTGAATTATCTTTCCAACGATACCAATTTCACCCAAATCCGATATCGGAGTAAAGAGTTATGGTCGATTTACTTTAGCCTATCAAAACAGTCCACCATGGACAGATTCGGAATTTACTTAAATTTTAAGGGCAATATGGTCATTTTCCATCACCTCATGGACGAAAATTGGTCATTATATACATATACTTAGCCTCATATCCATCATTTATCATCCAAATTATTGAAGAATAAGAAACCCTAGCCTAAGTTCAACTCCAATTATCTTGTGATTCAACCATAGAAAATCCAAATTGATTCCGTAGTTGTGTTCACCGTCTCGAGGGCTTCGAGAAGCACCCCTTATTTGTGCCAAAAGGACTTCAAAATCAAAAGGGCCATTTTATGGTAAGGATGTAAATTATGTTGGTGTTATTTATATGGATATGTATATATGTATGCATGTGAGCATAAGAAGTATGTTATTTGATTGTTGTTGAAAGATGATTGGAAATGATGTTGGATTATTCTTGTGCATAGTTGGATTATGTTGAATTGTGAAGGGATTTGGTGTGATGATGTGGTATTGAAATGATGATTATATATATATATACACATAAATCGATTGTTCAAGTTGGTTTTTGGAATGCTTTGCAAATATTGGTTGTATGGAATTATGGAAGAGAATTGTGGTATTGGGTTGCTAATACTAGATGCTAAACATTTCATTGTAGATAAGTGATTTGTAAAGGCAGGAAGTTGTGTTGAATTGGTATCCGAATCTACAACGAGGTATGTAAAGCATACTCTAACGATGTTCTTTGGCATGAAAACACCAATGTTCCACCAAGTAAGATTCCGAGGTTGTCCAAAAACATGTATTGTTCTACATTGCCAATGAAGTTGTTTCCATTCTATAAAGTGTCAAAATGTTTCATTGATATACCGAAAGGCTCCTATTTCATTGTTGTGATATTAATGATTTCGAAACACATTGTTGATGTACCAATGAGTCTTTATTACATCGTTATTGTATAGAAAGTCTATTACTTGGTTCCTATTGATGTATCATTATTCCAAAGGTACTATATTGGCATGAACACTAATGTAATAATCTCAAAAGCTTTTGAACTAAGTTATTGGAAAGATCTCTTATGTGTGTTACTTGATATACGTGTGGGTGGTAGCTCAGGGGATTAAGCCTAGCATGGGCTGATCCCGATATTTGATATGATTACAATTGATATGTACTGGGGGCAGCCTAATGGTCACAGTACGGTACAGTATTGATTATTGTTAGGTGGTTGGAGGTTCGGGAGGAGGAGGTAATGGTGAATGATAATTGTAAAGAATGAAATGAACGAATGTATACCGTTCCACAAATGTGTTTGAATTCAGAACCCAATTCAGATTAATGATAAGATAATGTACATGATCCTAAAAGTGTTTATGAAGTGTGGTTCACTTCTATTATGATTTATTCACTTGCGTCTGATTTTCTTGATCCCC
>NW_025893016.1:0-16498 GCF_002878395.1 Capsicum annuum
TGTCTGTGCTAGCTACTTTGGAAAATTAATTTTAGGCTAGATAGACCATTGGTCCGTGTCTCGATGCATCCGAGCTCATTTTAATCTATTGGTCGTAATGTTTGAAAATTGAAATATAGGTGTGGGACCCACATTTGATTGAAACAACCTCGGATGTAAAATTTATATTTTTCATTGCATTAGGAACATCTAATTTAGTGTGGCTACATAGTTCATTTACATATATCAGATTCTGAATGAATCCCGAGGCCTTAGAGGAAACTTGGAAGATTTCCAAGTTTCAATTGATTTCTAGTGTCGGCGACCATACATGGTGCGTAGAGGAGATGTGATTGCCCTAATGGTGATGGCGATTGCATCATCTTCTCCCGAGGTTAGATTTTGCAATTGCATACTTGGGTGTGCGATTGTAACACCTGATTACTTGGAAAGGGTATAAATATACCCCTTAGGTCATGAATTAGGCCATTTTTCATCCATCTCTGGAGTTTAAAAGTACTGATGAGTGTGATACCTCAAAATGGAGTCTTGGTGATTGGAAAGCTTGTTTAATATCTATTTTTGTGATTCCACCCTTTCTTGGTGAAATTTTAATAATTTCTTGACCAAAACGCCAATAGCTTGAGGGCATGATTTTAGCCTCAATTTAGCTTGGTTTTCAACCATTCTTGAGGGTTATTATTCCATGATCATGTATGAATGTTGGGTTGACCTCAAAAAGGCATTTTCCATAAGTGAGACCCACATGGGATTTTTATGTCATTTTTGGACCCAAAGCACAATAGTGCAATATAGGTATCATTATACTCATATTGATGAATATATTACGATTTTCATAGCGTGATGGCATTATGGTATCATTGTTAACTCTCACCTATACCACATGAACTAGTATAGGATAGTCATTGTCAATATATCAACACTTGTTGAGGTTGAATCCGCAAGGACTGAAAAGTAAAATTCTAATCTTATGGGTCTTAACACTTACAAAGAAATCACACGAAGTGCAAATAGAGTGAAAAACAATATTTAAAATGTGGAGGGTTAGTTTTGGGACTTTATGTCAATAATAACTCAATTTTGTGAACTACACAACAATTGGAATTTAACTTCAATATAAAGAAAATCTTGGGATTATGTCTACCTAAGGGTAAATTAGATATGGGTAAGTGTAGATATGGTACACATGATAGTTGTTAAAAATATGGTAGTCTAGGACTAGGGTCCGTGAGGCTACCTTTTCAACAAAAACTCAAGGATTTCACCTATGGAACCTTTCGGATACCTAACAAGTGTTTTAATGATATTCACCTAGAACCTCAATTGGGTATCTCTATTTCTAGTAAGATACCCAAGATGTAGTACACTTCATACTCACTCTTTAAAAGATGGTTTGAGCTTTCAAGATTTTGGAGTTTTCACCTACGAAGCCATTTTGAGTATTTGGGGCTTTCACCCACAAATCCAACCCAATTTAGGCAAGCAATTGTAGAACCTATTTTCAACAAACTATTATATACACCAATACATCATAACCCAAAACTAATTGAACCTTAGTTCAACATAATCCCACGACTAAAAGAATTATCTACTCATGAAGAAAAAAAGAAACATATACCAAAAGGATTGTTCAAGGCATCCATTCTTCACAAACACCAAAATCCAAATCTCCAAATTAAATTTATAATTCTTTCCTAATTTAGGGTTTCAATTTCAAATTCAAAATGTTGCTAGTCTCTAGAATACCCAAAATGGGTAAGGGTTTTAAGTTTTTAAGGGATTTGGGGTCAGCTACAGAAAATTACAAAACTAACCCAGATCGTAATCCCACGTTGCCGTGATCGCACTCGATCCAACCATGGTCGCGACTACTGTGACCACAGCTAGATCAAATTGATCGTAATTGCTGACCTTCTTGACTTGTTGCGATCACGGTCCTTAGATCACGATCGTGGTAACTGAAGCCTATTTCTGCTCGATGTTTTCTAACTGCACTTTATTTCTCTTCTTGGTCTATTTTAGCTCAAGTCCACATCTTTCCATCTCATAACCTGTATTCCTACAAAATGTGGATATTAGTAAATTTTAATCATACATAGATCTTATTTATATATTAAATCATGGAAATGTGCATGAATGTCGAGTGAAAATGAGTGGTAAATTCACCGCTCATCAACACCCCCAACTTAAATCTTTGTTTGTCCTCAAGAAACACTACCTCTTACCATGATACTATGCACATTTATTCCCACATTGAATGACCCAAATGATCATAATGACTTCAAGCATAGTTAATACAAAAATTTATCTCTTCAAACATTTGCAAAACTATTTTCACAACACCCCTCAACATAAAATGTAATTTATCTAGGATGCAAGAGACTTAAAATAGAATGGAAAACTACACCTGAATGTTAAGGAACCTGAAAAGACAGACATTGTGACTATAAGGATAAACTACCCTATTCATGTCTAAGATACTGACATACTAAGGATAAGGAAGTAATAAGGAAGAACTATCTTATTTCTAGCCATACCTAGGTATCTCAACACTATACCATATATCACATACTAATATACAAATAAAAGGGAGAAAGAATGATATATAATAGTATACAAGAACAAGGAATGAATGTATATATAATCTGAACAAATGAAGGAAAAAAGGGATATACGGTAATACTATAGCTACATGTAGCTAGATATATATACATATAAACAAGGTCAACTCAAAGTATAGCCGAAGTTTTCAGACTTGCATTTTAAGACCTCATAATCATAATAGGAACTTACGCTAGTAAACTTAGGGTTTCTAATTTATACGTGTAATCATAAGTTAATCATGAATCTTAATGAAATTGTATGATAGAAGAGGCTAGAATCATACCTCAATTATCGATACCAGATCAATAACTAATTTGTCACCAATTAGCCATAACAATGATCATAACAAATATAATAACAATGTCAATGACAACGCGAGTAATGGGATAGTCCAAGCAACAAAATTCCTAGTCGAGCCTATCACGTACCCCCACCACCACAGTCTCAGAAGGTTAAATCAACATAAGATACACCATAAGGTATAGTCATCACCCCTGCCTATGCGACCCCCCATATGGGCTGATAGATATAGGCGCATACTGGTGATAGGCAATGCACATGCAATATTAAATAGTAGATATATAACCAATAATATAATTTTATCATCATAACAATCATCATTGTAACCATTATCACCATAACCATCATCATCATCATTAAGCCATCTCCGTCATAGTCATACTCCGGCCTTTCCTAATATATAGTTGCCATACATAGGGTTAGCCAGATGTAAACCGGTAGATGTACACATAGGCACATCAATACAATTATCATTCATCCTTGTTAGGTATCAATATCATCATCATAGTATCCTCTGGCCATGTCGAATATCTCATCACAATATCCTCCAGCCTTGACGGGTTTATAAGCATATCATCACAATCATCCTCCGACCTTGTTGGGTATATAATCAGTACCATCATAATCATCAACACATATATATAACACTGATACTAAAATCTATCACTGGGTTTTACCTGGTATTTATGTCATCAATACAACATCTTCCTCTATCCCATATTAGAGAGATGCATATATAGATAAAATAGGAGCACAAGCTCAATTCATGGCTAAAAAAAGTATAAATTCATAAATCCATTGCACAGAGTGAACTCCAGGACTAAGTCCTTATAAAAGTTCAAAAAGGGTCAGAATCACTCAAAACCAAAGTAATTAGTAGTATCAAATCATTGACCAGAATCTGTCTCTGGCAAATCTTTAAAACCTCATTATTAACTATTTTATGTATAAGTTATTCATTAAGACATGCAGTTATTAATATGAAGAAATCTATTTTAAGGTGAAAAGCAAGCTTTTAGCCTTATTTATCAAAGATAATAATAAGATCATATTTTAGCTAGAATCACATCATTTACCGATTCAATGATCACGAATGTACCAAATATATGCATGCCATCACCAGTATTCAAATAACAAAGCTATAAGCATTAATATATATATTCATATGCTACAATCATGTCCTTTTCAAGGATAAACACTTCCAAAATGTCCAGATGATATCATAACATGACCTTTGTCCCAATAATATGTCCAGAATAATTACAATATGATAATCATGGCCTTAGGCCCAAATATGAATCCGTAGCTCAAGTCAATAATTACATTTGTTAGCTATCTCATATCTATAAGCCATAGCATAACTAGGAGGAATAAGATACCTATAATCCATAAAACATATTTAAAATCATCTCACATCTAGGAGGCATCTCATATCTAGGAGGCATAATATATCACTAGGCCATATATCATAACTATGAGGCATATCACCTCTATAAGGAATTTCATATCCATAGGTGATATATCATAACAATGAGGAGTATCATATCTATAGGTCAATTACCATATTAATGAGGAATATTATCTCTATAAGTAAAACATCAAATCTATAACTATATCATGGCCATGAGCCATTAATTATTCTTTGGGGAAAATACCATCATAATTCGCCAAGTTACGAAGTAACCTTACTCTAAAATCTTACTAGTTTCAACTATGCCTAACATTCGTAATTAAGTCCACATGGGCTAACATAAGTGTTAGCCTAAGGTGGGATGAAAGAACCTACTTCTAATCCTCGAATTCCATATTCAGGCGATTTATACCCTGGACTAGAATAAGGTATCTGCATTCACTTATTGATGGTACATAAGCCATAATCAATCCTAAGATAGGAATTTCAACTAGTACATGAACAATTAAGTCAAATCCACCTAAATTATGATTTTAAGATCACAAGAATTGTCCAAATAAGGTTAATCATATGTACCATTCTTCCAATGCTTAAACCACCTTCCCAAACCCATCATCATATCATATTCATTCTATGAATTAGTTCAATCAACGGAGAAGGCAATAGGATTCTAAAAGTGTAATAAGCATATCACCTTATCGGTCAAAACCTTTATCTAATCCCTAAACTTTAATAATCAAGACTAATACATTCTATCCATAATCAATCTTAACCCTTACATTCACATAGAATATATAACATGCATCACCTTACGAAGAAGATTAGATAGAGACCTACCTAGAAGCCGAACTACAAATCCTTAAATCATTCACCACAGTTTTGTCTTCACTTTATAATCTCAAAATGCCATCATGCTATCAAAACAATAATCTACTCATCAATACGTGATTAATAATACCTATATTGCACCATTGTTCTTCGGGTCCAAAAATGACATCAAAAACCCAAGTGGGTCACACTTACAGAAATCAAGTTTCCAAGGACAACCCAACATTCATACATCATCAAGGAATCATAACCCTGAAGAATGGGTGAAAACCAAGCTAATCTGGGGCTAAAATCAAACCCTAAGCTAATTGGGGTTTTGGTCAAGAAATCACTAAACTCCTTAAAGAAAAGGTTGTAATGTTACCTCAAATCAAAAGATAATTGGGAAATAGATGTTAAACAAGCTCCCAAGTTACCCACAAGTCTCAATTTTAAGATATTTCACCTGTTAGGGTTTGTTCTCTCAAGAGATAGGGGAAGTAAGCCAAAATCAAGAAAAAAGGGGCAATTTATACCCATACCAGGTAATCAGGTGTTGTAATCATACACCCAGGTGTGCAATCTCACTATATGATCTCAGGAGCAGATGTGGACAACTTTTCAACCAATAGGTCGAAATAAGCTTGATGTCTCGGGACCCGAACCAAAGGTCTACCTAGCGTAAAATTGATATTTCAGAGTTGCTGGCACAATTGGAATTTGCATTCAAGATTTTTTACATCAATTTTTGCCCAGTGGCCATTTGGAAACAGCGAAGACTTCTAAACAGGGAATTGTCTCTAAAAAAACAAATAACTTCCTAGTAATTGGACTGTCAGTCCCAGAAAGTCTCAAAAAACTTTGGGCAGCTATAAGAATGATCTAACCGTGAAGATATGAAAAATGACCTGAAGGGTCATTACAATATCCACTACTAAAAGGACTTTTGTCTTCAAAGTCAATGGATAGGAATATCTCAAAAGCTTAAAAGGTTGAGGTACTGGGCCCGCATGCTCCAAGCACGACTTGCCAGATAACCCCTATGAAGGGAGAACAATTTTGAGGGATTTTCCATAGGTATCCCTTTTTCAACCAGCTCTTTCACTTCACTTCCAAAAGGCCAAAATTCAATTTCAACCACCAACTGGCCAGCAACTTAACCAAAATAGGCTGATGCACACAAATCTAAACCACAACCCATCGATACCATCTCGATACCTACACAAATCAATAAACACTTACCTGTGCAAAAATCAACCCAAGACATGAGTCATACCACTGACTCCAAATCAAAATATAACCTTCCTTTACCATTCTACACTTTCTATTCGCTCTACATTAGGAGGAAAATCACCTGAGTCCTATTCGCGTAGTCTCATCATAGACAACTAAAAGAACTGAGGCTGATCTACTATAAGTCCATACGACTAACATAAGAATAATCCCATAAGGCGCTATCTGAGCACATAAATGGAGATAATCTTGGAATGCAATCTATACCAATGCTACAACTAGTCCAGATGGTAATCAAATTGAAATCCAGGAGATCAAGGCATAACTACTCATCTTTAAATGATCCGCTCCAAGTGTTCCATCAATCGAGAATAAAACAATACTGAATTCAACTTAAGTACATTTCGCCCACTGAGTGTATCATCCAAAATTCCCAAAGAAAACTGAAGATCCATGGTAAAAGTTAAAGGAACCAATATCAGGTCTATGTGCTACATCAGAATAATTATCAACTATAATCCATCCAAAGTCGACAAGACCGAATAGGTAACATGGAGTAGGCTCAACCAACCTATAAATGAAATCTAAATTGAGAAAATTCAACGACGATGGCTGCACATAAGCTCTACAAATCCAAACTAAAATCTCAATACCAAGGCTGAACCTCTCAATCCCAACTATCAAAACAAAACCTAAAGATGGGTAGGCTTTTATACCCCAATCTATCATAATTCGAAATTGTTTTTCCAAGGAATCAAGTCAAAATTTTAGCCAATAATTCTATGTTAATGTCAACTACTCAAATCAACTTTAGTATCAAATTTGACACACCCAAGCTAGATCATACCAAGCAAATATCAAAACATAACTAAACACAATCATCATAGAGATAAACCATCGACTGACAATGCAAACAACCACTCTATATCAGCTAGAGGACACAAAATGTAGCCATAGCAAAGAAATTATGCCAAAGGATAAATCACTGGATGAAAAATACAATAACCCACTCCATATTTGTTGGAGGGAATGAACTATCAAAATATGCTCAAAACTAACCAAGGCTAGAAACTACAATAGTAAATAAAAAAAACTCTAGCAACTCAGGAAAATGCAACTTAAGACAAAAACTTACCAATCCAACACTCCATCTCAGTAAAGAATAGTCATAGGCATATATCATCATGGAGAAACTCTCCAACAATCCTCATTAGTCCAGACAAACTCTAAAATAGGGATTTTCTAAATCCACCCAAGTAGGGCAATCATAACTCAAGCAAACCATGAATCACCTCACTTAGAAAGAAAATACCAAGCCTGACACAAATGTCGAGGTTAAGACCACTACCAAAAAATGAACCAAACAACTCAAGATGAAGAACTTCTAATTTACTAACTCAAAAAGTGATCACCAGAATGACTACTTGCCTCTAACTCTCTAACTCAACTATAGACAAAACCATACTACGGTAAGAAAGGAGCCTCCAACCTCCATACTAGTGCAAAGAGCAAACTATGGCTAGGACATGAATCCAACAAATCTAATAGATAAATACCGAACATCTTGATATCAATATCAAAACCACTCTCAGGCGAGAAAATACCCACAAATTAAGATCAAATCCAAAATTGGTCAATCTTTAAAATTGTCTATATATGAGGGGTGGCCTACACAAAACCTTTGCAAACTCAGGAGGCATGCCTAAGTATCCCAAACCCAAGGGCGGGCAATATAGATGAATTTCCAAATCTAGGACCATACAGAACCACAAAAGGTCAACTTACCTTTGATTGTATAAGTAATCTAACACAACCAATAAAAGAGGAAAATAATCAACCTCTCCTCACTATAGGGGACAAATCATTAAATCGGGCTACAACTACTTAAGCTACCAAATAAAAACCATAAGGAATGGAATTCTAATTAGATAACACTAGTCTAAAAAACTATCCAATAAATTTCAATATCATTAAGCAATGACAGCAATAAAAACCCAAATATAAACATTAATATAATGAATAGCTAGTACCCAAAATGAAAATCAATGGTAAGTACAACTCAAGGGCCATAATAAGGTTAATGTGCCATGATAAATAGGACTCAAACCTAATGCTACACCCTTAGGGAGAAAATATTAATACAAATCTACTCCTTCACTAGTAAAAAAAGCCATAGGGTAGCCACATAAGCATAAATTCAATAGCAAGGAACATAACAACCAATAAGAACTCATCAAGATATATAATGATCAATGGGTAAGAAAAACCCAACACACATAATGAAAAGGTAAATACCAAAAATAAAAGCACATCTATTATGGTGATATCCGCAATCACATGCCTGGCGGGTCTAAAGAAGAATACATTTAAATGGGTCCAAACTATGGCCGAATGACTACATCATCAATGGAGGCACCAAGCATACTATTTTTAACTAAGGACCTCACAACATCACAAGGCTAATCTAAATGAGATGAATGACTACAAATCCCATATCTAGGACACTCTCTAGAATAGTAGCCAATTTTTCTATAGTCGTAGCAAACTCCTGAAGCTCTAATCCTGGCGAGAAACATAAACTAAGCCAAAATAGCTAGCCAACTAACATTGAGAGTTCTCTCCACTACAATATCCATCCTTTCCGCAATCATAACCTATCTCAGAAACTCTAGGATGGTGGGGAATATATGTTAATTCCACCTGATCAACTAAGTCCCATCTAGGACACTCTCTTCACTAGTGTCCCATCTCAATACAACCAAAATAAAATCAAATAATACTTTGAGATACTACCCCTCATAATCCAAAATAATTGCCATAGCCTAAAGACCCATACCAAAAACTCTACAAGATCTGATGGAAACTATGCCTGATATGATCATTATGACTAATCTGAGAACTACTAATACTATGAAATACTACTTTCATAGAGCTGATAGGCTACAAGTGAAGCTGACCTCTATCGAAAGGATTCTCACTCTTAAATAAAATACCAATAGCACTATATTAATGGCATGGCCTCTTGCCTCTATCTCCATAAGTCTCAATTGATGCTCTCACTCTATGGATCTCGCATGATCAATATTTTGAGAGAAAAAAGACCCAACTGTTATCAAGTGCTCTAACACTAATAGAGTGGCAATATTGATCCTTAAATAAATCCATGCACCATGCCCTACTTTGAAAGATATAGCATAGGAATAAGTTTAGCCCACTCTAGAAACCTAATATCATACTTCAAAACTGGTAAAGAACCCTAATGAACACCAAAATTCTATCTTTGGCCTACAAATTTCTTGATGACTTAAATGTCATCCATGGATGGGAGGGATCTGCAACATGATTGAGATCCCCAATGTTGAACCTCGAAGGGATAAAGTAGTCACATGCTCAACTAGAGCCTGAGTTGGCCCCAAATCATTTGGCTGATGTTGAAGATCTTTGATATTCATCTATAACTCTCTAGGTCTATTATTATGCTAAAGCTCTACAAATACGTGTTGACTTTTCATTCACATCTTTTGATGATCTCTCATTATTCATATGGAATAGAATAGAGTTAAAGGATGTGCTTGAGGCTCATTGCAATGCAGACACACAACAACGAGTCAAGAAGTAAATTTGCTAAGAATGTCCTTGTAGCCTCCCAAATATAGGTTATGGACTTCTCTTGACCAATCCTTAAGACTCTACTAAACACTTATCTCTAGAACTAATACACCAGTCAACCTAGGCTATGATACTATTTTGTCATGACCTAATTTCTTAGGTTATAATGGTGCCTACTGTAACCCACAAGTAGGCAAGCCAAACCATAATCTAGAATGGCTAGTAACAAACTACCCAAAGAGATAAAACAAAGAATACATAATAAATATAATAAACAATCAAATACTTAATATAGTCCCAAAACCTAGTGGTATCAGTACAAGATCTTAAAATATAATAAGAGTATGAAACTGCTAGAACTCATCTACGAATATAACATAGAGACTAGTATAGTACATAAGAAAGAGAAAAGTAATACTCCAAACGTCTAGAGCACACTCTAAGTCTCTGAACTATGGCTGCTCTAAATGATGAACACATTAGTAAAGAAACTTGTACTATGATCTATAGGCTACAAAAGCATAGTAGGATTACAAAACACGTGGCACCCAGTAGGCAACTGCCGATTGAGCTCTAAATATAAAGCAGATATATATAACATATAAATAAAATAAAAAACTACACTCGAACATCCAGTAACCACATAAGATAGTTGATGAGATAATAAAGATAAACTATCCTATTAATGTTCAAGAGACTAATGTAATAAGGCTAAGGAAGTAATAATGATACACTATCTTATTCAAGGTATACTTAGGAATATCAACACTATATCGTATAGTGCCGACCAACACATGAATAAAAAAGAAAAGAAGGATATATAATAGTATACAGGGCTAAGAATTAAATATATATAATCTAAGTAAAAAAAGGAAATAAGGGATATGGTAATACCATAGCTACATATAGTTAGATAAATATATACATATAAACAAGGTCAACTCAAAGTATAGTCTAAGTCGTCAGAATAGCATTTTATTATCTCATAATCATACCAGGAACTATTGCTAGTATACTTAGATTTCTAAATCATATTTCTAATCATAATTTAATCATGCATCATAATGAAATCATAAAATAGAAATGGCTAGAATTATGCCACAATTCTCAATACCAAATCAATAACCAATATATCACCAATTAGCCATTACAATGATCATAAAAATAATATTAACAATGTCAATGATAATGCGAGTAATCAACTAGTCCTGAAAACCAAATACCTAGTCAAGCCTATCACATAGCCCCACCTCTCCAGGCTCAAAAGGTTCAATGAACATACCATACACCACAAGGTATAGTCATTATCCATACCCATATAACCCCTCTCCCCCATATAGGTTGATAGATATAGGTTCATACTGATGATAGGCAATACAAATGCAAGAATAAATACAAAGTATATAGTTATTATCATAATAACATTATCATAACTATTACCATCGTAACCATCATCATCATAACCATCATTATAAAAATCATTCTCCGGCCTTTCCAAGTATATAGTTGTCATACATAGGGCTATCTAGAATCAAACCAGTAGATGTACACATAGTCACATCAAAATAATCATTCTTCATCCTTGATGGGTATAAATATCATCATCATAATATCTTTTGGCCTTATTGGGTGTCTCATCAGAATGTCCTTCGACCATGTCAGGTATATAAGCATATCATTATAGTCATCCTCCATCCTTTTCAAGTATATAAGTAGAATCATAATCATAAACACATATATAACATAGACACTAAAATCTATCATTGGGTTTTACCTAGAATTTATAGTATCGATACAACATCTTCCTTCATCCCATACAGAAGAGATGTATATATAGATATAATAAGTGCACAAGATCAAGTCGTGGTTAAAAAAAAGTGTAAATTGATAAATCCATTGCTTGAAGTAAATTTTGGGACTAAATTATTAAAAAAGTTCAGTAAGGGTCAGAATTTCTCGCAAATGGAGTATTAGTAGTATCAAATCATAGGCCAAAATCTATCTTGGCTAAATCTTTAAAACATCATTACTAACCTATTTTATATAAAATTTATTCATTAATATAGACAACTATTATTATAAAGAAATTTGATTTTAAGGTACAAAGCGGGCTTTAACCCTTATTTATGAAAGGGAGTAATAAGATCATATTTTATCTAGAATCATATCATTTATCAGTTTAATGATAAAAAAATGTACCAAATCTATGCATGACATCACCAGTATTTTAATAATGTAACCATAAGCATCGATATATGTATACACTACAACCGTATCTTTTTCAAGGATAAACACTTCCCGAAAGTCCAACCGATATCATAACATGGCCTTGGCCTAATAATATATCCAGAATAATTACAAAATCATAATCACAGCCTTAGGCCTATATAAAAATCTGAAACTCATGTCAATAATTGTATTTGTAAGCCATCTCGTATCTGTAAGCCATGGTATAACCACGAGTCATGACATATCTATAAATTATAAAGCTTATTTATAATCATCTCATGTCTAGGAGGCATCGCATATATAGGAGGCATAATATATCACTAGGCTATAAATCATAACTATGAGACATATCACCTCTATAAGGCATATCATATCCATAAGTCATATATCATAAATAGGAGGAGTATCATCTCTATAGGTCAATCACCAAATCTAATAGAAATAGCATCTTTATAATCCAAACATCACATCTATAACTATATCATCGCAATAAGCCATTAATCATTCTTTGGGGAAAATACCATCATTATTTGTTAAGTTGCAAACTAACCGTAATCTAAAGGCTTAGTAATCTCAACAATTCCTAACATCTATAATGAAGTCCACATAGGCTAACACAAGTCTTAGCCTAAGGTGGGTCCGAACAACCTACTTCTAATCCTCAAATTCCATATTTAGGTCATGTATACCTTGGACTAGGCTAAGGTATCTGCGTTCACTTATTGATGGTACATAAGCCATAATCAATCCTAAGATAGGAATTTCAACTAGAACATGAACAATTAAGTCAAATCCACCTAAATTATGATTTTAAGATCACAAGAATTGTGCAAATAAGGTTAATCATATGTACTATTCTTCCAATGCTTAAACCACCTTCACAATCCTAGCATCATATCATATCTATTCTAAGAATTTGTTCAATCTATAGAGAAGGCAATTGGATTTTTAAAGTGTAATAAGTATATCACCTCATAGGTTAAAATCCTCATCTAATCCCAAAACTTCAATAATCAAGACTATGTCATTCTACCCATAATCATTTTTAACATTCACATTCACATAGAATATAAAACTCACATCATTTTATAAAGAAGAGTAGGTAGAATCCTACCTCAAAACCAAACTACAAATCCTTAAATCATTCACCAAATATTCATATTCACTTCACAACCCCAAAATTCCATCATGCTATCAAAATAGTAATCTACTTATTAATACGAGAATAATGATACCCATATTTCAGCATTGTGCTTCGGGTCCTAAAATAACATTGAAGCCCCAAGTAGGTCTCACTTATAAAAATCATATTTTTGAGGTCAAACCAATGTTCATACATGATTAGGAATCACAACCCTTATGAATGGGTGATAACCATGCTAATTTGGGGCTAAAATCAAGCCCTGAGATATTTGAGATTTTGGTCAAGAAATCACTAAAATTCATAAAGAAAATGCTGTAATATTACCTCAAATCAGAATATAATGGCAAAAATAGACGTTAGACAAGATCCCAAGTCACGTATAAATCTCAAATTTATGATATCTCACCTTTTAGGGTTTTTGCTCTCAAGAGATAGGTGAAAATGAGCCAAAATCGGACAAAAAGGGGCTACTTATACCATCCCAGGTAATGAGGTGATGCAATTGAACACCTAGGTGATCAATCAAACTATTTGACCTTCGGATTAGATGTGGCTATCACTACACCCTTGGTATGATCTCAATGTCTCCACTGTACACCAGATATCAGCTGAAACTTTGAAATTTTCCAAGTTTTCGCTAAGGCCTTCAGATTTATTCAAAATCTAATATACATAAATAAACTACGTAACCACACTAAATTTGATATTTTGGACACAATGGTGAAGTAAAATTTTCCATCCGAGGTTATTTTGACCAAATATGGGTCCCACACATGAATTTCTAATTTTTTAACTTTTTGACAAATAGGTCAAAATGAGCTTGGGTACCTCGAGACCCAAAATAAAGGTTTACCCAACCTACAATTGGTATTCCAAAGCTGCTGGAATAGTTGGAATTTGCATCCGAGATTCTTTTGTTGAAGGTTTTGCCTAGTGGCTATTTGGAACCAACCAACACTTCTAAATAGGAAATTGGCTCTAAAAAACAAATAAACTACCCGATAACGAAAATGTTAGTCCCCAAAATTCATAAATATCTTGGAGCAAATATGGGAAATATCTTACCATGAAATTAAACAAAAATATGAAAAATGACCTAGAGGGTCATTACATTCCAAATGTCCACTAGGTAAAAAATTTAAAAAATGATCTCAGATACAAATTTTGACTGTCCCAATAGATCTAAAATATTGATTTTAGTATAGGTAGATCTTTGGTTTGGATACTAATGAACTCAATCTCATTCGACCAATTGGTCGGTAAGTTGGAAAATAAAAAATACATTGTGGGACCTACATTTGGTCAAAACTACCTAGAATGGAATATCCAACTTGGCCATTGCATCTATAAAATCAATTTGTTTGGTTACATAGTTCATTTTCATATATCAAATTTTGAATGAATCTCGATGCCTTGGCAGGAACTTGATAAATTTCAAGTTTTAGTTGATATCTTATGTCAGCGATCGCATATCATGTGCAGAGAAGATAATGCGGTCTCACTGATGGTGATAGTAATTGCATCAATTCTCTTAAGGTCATATAGAGTGATTACACACCTAGGTGTGTGATTGCAATACCTAATTACCTAGAAGGGGTATAAATAGACCCCTTAGGTTACGAATTAGCCCATTTTTCATCCATCCCTTAAGAGCTAAAGGCCTAATGATTGTGATAACTCAAAATTCAGTCTTGTTGGTAATTGGGAATCTTATTTAACATCTTTTTTCATGATTATCATCTAATATAAGTTAAGTGAAACACCTTGGATTTTGGCCTTTAAAATCTTCTTAAGCTTTGGGCTTATTGCGTTGGTTATAACTGGACCCCCAGAGTCATAGGGTGTCTTGATGACTCATTAGGTTGAGTAGTACCCAAACAAGTAGGTTTGAGGATTAATTCTTCGCTAAGAATAAGTGGCTCACTAAGAGTAGTAATGATATATTACTAGTTATTAGGAGTACTCGTAGGGTATCCATATATGTCTTAATTTATATTTTATGTTGACAACAATAGGATCGTTCAAGTCGTAGGGTCCCATTACAATTGGTTTCATTAAGTCATATGGATAAAAATGTAGGGTGCCTTGGTGGTAATATATTAGTTACGACTCATGGTAATGAGTCGTATAGTATTGTTACGAGTCAAGGGGTTGACTCATAAACAAAGGCGGTACTTTTCAGCTTTTAAGTTGACGGCATTCTAGACATATCCCCTCTGTACCAAATAGAAACCTATGAATTGTAACCTTTTCTAGGGTGTCAGTATCTCTAGAAACATCTAAGTAACTCCTCAAATACTCCTAAATCCCTAAGGTTGAAAATAGTATGGTTTCCAAAAGGTTGATCAATTAGGGCTCTTAAGGGTGTTCTCTCTCCATGCTTCTTACTATTTCAGGCATGTTACTCTTCCATTATTGTTAATTTTTCAAAAGCACATGATTTAATGTATTTTTCATATGATTATTATTTTGGTCTAGAAAA
Source organism: Capsicum annuum (assembly GCF_002878395.1). NCBI lineage: Eukaryota > Viridiplantae > Streptophyta > Magnoliopsida > Solanales > Solanaceae > Capsicum > Capsicum annuum. The sequence continues at coordinate 15,820 of NW_025893016.1, forward strand.
TAAAGGTTGGAGATTTTGAATATTATGAATTGAACAATGTTTCTCATGGTTTTTATATATGAATTTCATGTTTTTAATATGGTTTTGAACTTGTGGGTGCATGGGTATGGTGAATGAACTAGGGAATTATAATTTTTCAAAACTTGTGGCTTTGAAGTGGTTATAATTCTACCCCAGAATTTGAAATTAGTTTTAGTTATGAGAATTATAGAAATTTTTAAAATTGAACTAGTGTTGAACTATTGCATAATATAAAAAAAGTACTTGAAATACAATGGTATGATTTAATCAACAAAGGGAATCAGTGTTCCTCAATGTGTATTAATGAACAAAGGTGGTTGTTCTCCTTAAGTTAATGGAAACTCTTTTGGCATGATGTGCTACCTTACAAATGTAGTTGATATAACGATATTAACATTGTATGCCTTAATGTGGAATATCGTTAAATGAATTAAAAAGTGTGATACTTGTTTTAATTGAGCTTTAATAAGGGTTGTATCATGAAAGTGGAGGTCTGAGTAACCAATATAGAAATCGTGATTGCTGATATGGGGGTCAAAGTGAGTAGGGAGGTTTGAGTATTCCTTATTATTATTATTATTATTTCATTATTAGGGAGGTTTAAGTCCTCCATAAATTAGTATATAATTAGGTGGTTAAGTTACCTTGGTATATGTTA
>NW_025893017.1:0-1324 GCF_002878395.1 Capsicum annuum
GGGGGTACTTGTACCCGGAAACTATAGCTGTGTGCCTAGATCCATGGCATGTTTCATGATATACGAACTCAAGCTATGATTCCATTGACTTTAGTTAATCATGTGACTCAGGAAAACCTCATGATCTTAGTTAGTTGTCAGATATCAGTAACATTCCGCCAGTCAATGGAATTCAGTAAGATTAAGTCATACACAGTCAGTTATTCATGTCTAGTCCCTCCAGATGGGAGTAGAGGTTAGCACCGAGTGAACCCAAGGATGGGAACTCACCCGGCAGTTCAGGGTGTGATTCTTAGTAGTCATCCTTGTGTTCCAGAACTACGTAGCCAGCGTAGGTTCGCACAGCTTAATCCATCAGATTAGGGTTGATGAAGTAGCTTAACCCATCAGTTTAGGGTTCCTACCGTTCTTATTGAGTACCGGCCAGATTAGGGCCACTCACATGCTGTCCTTACCCGTGGAACGGTATTGACACCCCTCCAGTCGGGGAAGAGATTAGACCCCAGCTTAGCCATAACGGTATACATGGGGCATGTCGGTTAAACACTACTTCCCACAGTTTCAGTATCAGTCTCAGTAAAAAACTCAGGGCGTTCTTCAGATTTTAGTATATACAGGACTGTCAGATACAGTCATCTATGTTATCAGTTTCAGTATCAGTCATGACAGTTATCAGTAAACAATGTATTAGCTTACAGGTTATGATATCACATATTCACGGTCCCAATTTCTATATATGTGTGTTTGCACTCCCACGTTCATATTAGTCAGTCAGTGTTGCTCATGCATAAAACTCTTTATGTTCAACCTACCTTCCTCGTATACTCAGTACTCCAGTTGTAATGACGCATTTGTGCTATGGTGCTTTCTTTTTATGTTACACCATATGTTTTGAGACACGAGCTCCAACCCAGCAGTAGCGGTATCATTCCAGTTGCAGAGATATAGTGAGTCCTCATTGATTCGAGGACAATATGATTTGATCCATTTATTTATTTCTTTATCTCAATTTTACAGAGTTAGTTGGAGACATGTTCCTTTAACTCCTTATTCATATAGTTTAGAGGCTTTTAGATTTACGTTCAGATGTTCAGATTTACGTTCAGATTGAGTTGTTTTGGGTATTTTCACCCACATAATTGTATTCAGTTGAACCATATGGCCTTACAGTTCCATGTATTCCGCATTATTATATCATGATTTGTAGTATACAGGTACAGATATTAGTCATGGGTTAGCTTGTCGTCCCTCGGGGTCATAAGCACCATCTGGCATTCCGATTCAGCGAATTGGGGTGTTACAAACTTGATATCAGAGCCTAAGC
>NW_025893018.1:0-1494 GCF_002878395.1 Capsicum annuum
ATGTCGATACCAAATCTTAACTCATTCTTCTACTCCCCCTATTTACAAAAAAATTAACTTGACACGGAATTTAAGAAAATAAAGAAGCCTATTGAATCTTGTAGTCTTAAAATAAAGTTATGTCAAATGTACAAAAATATCATTTAATCTTATGGTCTTAAATATGTCATGTAGAGCAGATGGCTTGATCGGGAAAGGAATTGCTTGAGCTTGAGGATGATCGGTTCCTTCTTCCATAACTAGAGCTCAGAGAGGGAAGAGATAAGAGGGCCCGATGGAGAATGTGGTGAACAATAGCCTAAAGAGAAAGAAAAGGAGTTGGGGCAGATAAGTAGCTAATACCCCTGCTAATTGAAATTGGTGGTAATCCAAAGTAGGGTAAGAGAGTGAAAATAACAACATTAGGTGTTTTGTGTTTCACATATAGCTAGTAGTGGTGTGTGTTCACCTGGTGATGCCACTTGATGCTAGTAGCAATGAATTGATACTTAATGAGTAATTACAATAGCAGGTACAAAAAAAAAGGCATTTGATATTCAAAAGGTTCATTACAACAAAGAGCAAATAAAGCACGCTAATGCCTAAAAAGGGAAAAAAGATAAGTTTCAGTCATCGGATTTTATGCCATTGCCAGCCATCACAATACCCAAATTTGCAGCCAACACCACACACAACAAGCCTGGGTAGCGCCTTGTTGATTGCATAGAGATTGTCTCTCTTATCGACTATCAAAAGTTACTACCCTCACAATACTAAACTTTGCAAAAGCTTGCATCACCCATGTGGTCTTGAGTTTAGTATTGTGAAGGTAGTAACTTTTGATATGTAGAAGAGAGTCTGGTCTCCAATGCGTTCGCACCCACTTGTGTCGAGTACCTCCAACTTACTAAATGAGGACAAATTCTACAAAGTTTCACTAGTTAGAAGACTGCATGAGGACAACCTTAATTCAATAACGGACCTTGCTCTTCTTGGTGCGGGAGACTTACTGATTGTGCAGTTGTGGATCAGAAGCTGTGAAAGAGTAATTGACAAGGGAATTAAGTCTTTATTTCATGCTGATAGAAAAATTTGCAAGACGTTATCAGTGTGGGATGTTGTTTACATGCCCAAAATAACTAATGCAGCTATTTTTACCATTACATATGCTGCTAAGGCATTAACTAATTTATCTATAGGGTTCTGTGATGAGGTCACTGATGCTGCAGTGCAGATGCTGATGGATAGACCAAACCACAATAGTAGTCAACTGTAAATACTTGATTGTGGCACAAAATCCAATGACTGAAACTTAGCTTTTTTCCCCTTTTTAGGCATTATTGTGTTTTATTTGCTCTCTGTTGTAATGAACCTTTTGAATATCAAATGCCTTTTTTTGGACCTGCCATTGTAATTACTCATTAAGTACCAATTCATTGCAACAATCATTAAGTGGCATCACCAGTTGGACACACACCACTACTAGCTATATGTGAAACACAAACACCTAATGTT
>NW_025893019.1:0-2750 GCF_002878395.1 Capsicum annuum
GTCAAATTCTTGCACAGGTCAAGCAGGTTGTTAAGAATGGACAGGGGGTCCCTGGATTTGGTAGGAAAATTAGTGAGTTGTTTAAGCATGCAATCACAGCTGGTAAGAGGGTTAGAACTGATACCAATATCTCTTCCGGATCAGTATCAGTTAGTTCAGCCGCAGTCGAGCTTGCTCTGCTGAAACACCTTCCAGATCAAGATTCTTCTATGCCCCCACGCGTTTTAATTGTTGGAGCCGGCAAGATGGGAAAACTTGTGATCAGACACTTGGTTGCTAAAGGATGTAAAAAGATGGTTGTAGTTAACAGGACAGAGGATAGAGTTACTGCCATCCGCGAGGAGTTGAGTACGGATGGTGCTGTTATAATAGAGTATAAACCTTTCTCTGAGTTGTTATCATGTGCTGCTCAGGCTGATGTAATATTCACCTGTACTTCTTCGAAAGATCCTCTATTCGTAAAGGAGAGTGTTCAAGCTGCTCTCCCTTCTGAAGATGGGTGCCGGACTAGGCTTTTTGTCGATATTTCTGTTCCTCGGAATGTGGAGTCTAGTGTCTCAGAACTTGAAGGTGCATGTGTTTACAATGTGGACAATCTTAAAGAGGTTGTAGAAGCTAATAAGGAGGATCGGTTGCGGAAGAAAATGGAAGCTGATTCCATCATTGCCGAGGAAGTGAAACAATTTGAAGCACTGAAAGACTCCCTTGAGATGGTTCCAACTATCAAAAAACTCAGGGCATATGCTGAAAGAATTAGGGTTGCTGAGGTTGAAAAGTGTTTGTCTAAGATGGGCGATGTTGATATCTCTGAAAACAACAAGAAGGCTATCTATGATGTCAGCCTAGGAATAGTAAACAAGCTGCTACATGGACCAATGCAGCATCTGAAATGTGATGCGACTGAAAACCGGACTTTGAGTGACATACTTGGAAATATGCACGCCCTTAACAGAATATTTAGTCTTGATAAAGAGATGGAAGACAAGCTACACGCCAAGATAGAACAAAATCAGAAGCAATCCTCCAGAGGTCAATCAGTTTCAGCCAAGTTCAGTTAGAAACATTCAGATCCCTGTTTTCTGTCAATTTGCTAGTTTCAACTGTATCAAATTATCTAGGATACATGATGAAAATATTCTTTTTTAGGCCATAGATAGCCAATATTATTCCCTCAGATTGTTGGAAAGTCTGTCATAGTTGCAGTTGTATTTGTTACACTTATTTGTTCTATATAGCAATTGTTGAATCCAAAGGAGTATTCATCAAAAAAAGTATGTTCAATCTGTTTTACTTAATCGCTTTCAGATATTTTTCTTCCAATCATCCTAGTTAATTGATCTGAGAGGGTGTGGACGAAGTTACTCAGTACCTACAATCAATTTCACGAGATGTAGCATATTTTCATATACCATTAAATACCCTTTTACCGGGATGTAGCATATTTTCATATACCATTAAATACCCTTTTACCGATAATTCAACTTAATCTTCAATTTTATATCAATGAATGAATTGACTTGCATTAGTCATACTTGTTGGTTAAACATAACATTTAAAATTCATAATCACTATTTGAACAAGAGAAAGAGCAAGTCATCATATACATGTTTTGTTCCAGTTTGTCAATTTTTAAAGTCAAAGAAAACTGAATTAAACTAATCCATTTAGCAAAAGATTGTCCAAGTCCTTATCGAGTACTAGGAAACATATTCAATAAAACTAGACTTTTTCACCAGATGAATACCATATCAAAAGAGAGAGACTTATCGATAACTAACATTTGTCATACTACGATTCAACAAACTTGAGATAGACAATTATTAATTCAAGAAGAAAGCTCTCATCTTAAAGTTGGATATGAGATTTTCTGAGCTGAGGTATCCCTTTATGTGAGCACAACTTGATGAAAAGAAACTAAAATCCGCGGATTGATTCCAGAATCCAACGGATAAGAAACCGATACAATTGCATAATTCTTTGGTAGAATTAATGGAGGGAAGGCTGAGGGAGGCTGCTCAAAAAGGAGATGTGCATCACTTGCGAAGCTTGATCGACGAAGTCCCTTTTCTGCTCAGGACAGTTTCATTAGCAGGTACTAATGAAACTCCTCTCCATGTTGCTTGTTTGAGTGGCCATCTTGAGTTTGCTAAGGAGATCATTCATTTGAGGCCAGAATTTGCAAGAGAACTAAACCAGGATGGTTTCAGCCCTTTGCATATCGCCTCAGAAAATGGAGATATAGAGATTGTGAAGGAGCTCTTGAATGATGACCGTAATCTATGCCTTCTCAAGGGGAAGGAAAGACGAACTCCTCTTCATTATGCCGTAATCAAAGGCAGAGAATATGTCATGAAAGAGCTTCTTGTAGCTTCACCAGACTCTGCAGAAGAAGTGACTGCTCGTGGCGAGACTATCCTTCATTTAGCTGTCAAGAATCATCAGTTTGAAGCATTCAAAGTATTACTCGAGAACCTTAAGGAGTTAAACAAGTATGATCTCTTAAATAAAAAGGATATCCAAGGAAACACTGTTTTGCATCTTGCTGTGTCAACTAAGCAATACGAGGCAAGTTTCATCATTATGCCTCTTTTATCTCTTCATGTTGATTTTTAACTTTATTTAACATATGAGAGAAATGATTCATCCAGGTTGTTGATATATTTCTCGATGAAACTGTTGTTGCTAAGGGCACAATTGAGATGAATTCTTTGAACAAGCGAGGCCTTACACCTTTGGAGGTACTTCTTGAG
>NW_025893020.1:0-2319 GCF_002878395.1 Capsicum annuum
TGGCCTAGAAGCATGTCTACCCAACAGGTCAACTGACGAAATTCTTCTCATCAAAAAGTTGCTATGTTTTGACCCGGCTGGTAGAGCTACTGTAATGGACTTACTCCATGACAAGTATCTGAACGAAGATCCTTTGCCAGTCCCACTGTCTGAAGCAAGGATCCCCTCCATGAGGATTCACCTGATGAACTGAGTGGTCGTAGAGATCTATACTCCGACTCAGATGCTGATGATTTTGGCCCAAGGAAAGTTTCAACCACTGACCATGGTTTCTCAATTCAGTTTTCTTGAGCTGGGAAGTCCAGTATTTTCATAATTTGTCCTCTTTTTATCCAAGGTTTTGTGATCTAAACTGTCACAGTTTAGAAACAATTTATTACTTAATTGGTGAGTTCCAGACTAGCGCGCGATGATCAACCATCACCTTTTGCTGCAGACGATTTAACTTTGTAGCACTTCCTGTATTTTGTTGGAGATATTCTCAAGGTTTTGCAAGTTGTAACAATTGTGGTTGCCAATATTGGAATACCAATGGAGAGACATATTTATACTTATGAATATACAAGTGAAATAATAAAAAAAAAAAAAATCAAACAGTCAAACAAATGCTTTATTCGTTTAAAAAAGAATGACCTAGTTTGACTTAGCACGGACTTTAAGAAAACAATGAAGATTTTTTAATCTTGTGGTCCTAAATTAAAATTATGTAGATGTATTAAAATACTTTTTGATCTTGTGATCTTAAACATGTCATTTAGAACATTGAAATAAAAATATCGTCAAAAGAGGAAAGGGATCTTTATTTTTAAACAGATTAAAGAAAACGTAGATCATTCTTTTTGAAATGAGAGGGTAACATAAAATTCTAGAATTAGGAAAGTTCTCTTCATCTACTTCCTTATTTTAAAGCCAAAGCGCTCTACTGTCGAATGAACTGCCGAAGAAGCTGGAGAAGGACCATAACCGTGTCATCACACCGAGTTTGTGTTTTATTTGTATTTGAATACAAGTTTATTTTTGTGGTATCTGGTGCTATTTTATTTTTATTTTCGCTTTGACTATTATTATTGTTGTGTTTAAGAGTTGAGTCTACTATGGTTTGATCGGCTAGGTACAATCACTACTTTGAATTTTGGGTTTTGATAAAGCCGACCACTACACGGTGCAAGTCATTAAGCCTAAGATGCGATATGGGATTTCAAACCGCGAACTAAATTTTTATATAACTAAAACTTGCCCCATAAGTTTGTATACTAAAAGATATATCATTATAAATTAGGTAAATAAAAAAAAAGCATGCTCAGCGTGAAGGGACTATCTATATCATGTGAAAGAATTTTATTAAACAATAAATAGTTACTACTATTGTGGAAAGAATTAATACTATTCTATTTGTTATGACAAATATTTATTTACAAAAGAAAATATGGAGATGTGATTCATTAAATTTAGCGTGTCTTGTTTATTAACTATGCTTTGATTAATTGGTAAGATTGTATAAGAATTAGTGAAATTTTAATAGTCTTCACAGTTTATGAGATTTATTTTGTCAGGAGAAAAGATAGAATTTAAGAAATTCAAATCTCATTTCAATTAAATCTTCAACTTCAAATCAATGTGACATAAAATTTTAAGTTTATATCATAATATCATATCTCGCATCCAAAAGGACCCTAAATAAAAGTGCAGACAAAACAACTACCAATTAACGAATGGAACTGAAATGATATCAAAGATTTGCATCGCGTATAAATGTGAGAGCTTTGATGCCGTCGTCGCGTTCAAATAGCTGCATGTAACTTTCCTTCAGTTGCACTTGCACCCTAACTTCAGAATCACAATCCGTCTCATGCAACCAAAACATTTGTCTATCCATCATACCAAAAAATAATAAGGATGGTTTTCCCAAACCAAAATCAGTATCGTGCAAAGGGAACTTACACATACTTGAGCATAAGACTGTCAACTTCATAATTACCTCCCCACTCGGGTGCTCGAACACTTTCATTATATATATTAACCAATGTTGATACCATTTCATCTGGTGAAGCTTTAGCACATGAAGCAACAACTCTACTCACAGTATCCCTGATTAATATTACGGAGTGGTGTAATTCCATGTTGGTCTTCTCTGGTATGAATTTTATTGGATCATCAATTCTGAAATTCCCCATAGATTTGTGCACTTTAGGTAAAGAGGTTTTAGAACGCAAATTCAGTGGAAAATCCATTAGACAAGGCCTGAGGTACCCATTTATAGCTGCTGAAGTCCGGATAAAAGCCATCCATAGGAGTGCGGCAATAATCTCGACCCTTGAA
>NW_025893021.1:0-2799 GCF_002878395.1 Capsicum annuum
AGTATGAGTTGCTCACTATGAGCCATGAAGATAGGGTACGAGTGGTATACTGGAGTCATATATTATCCAGTGTCCAACACCTTTGATTATATCTTAGATACGACTTATAGGTACTACTCATATGTTATGGGTATAAGTGGAGAAATAGGAGTCATATAGTGGATAGTGTGTGCATGTCCAACCTTTTAGTCTTGGTATGACTATATAGTACCACTTGTATGATGTGGGTACGCGTGGAGGGGACCAACCATACCCATCTTCCAAAATTTTTACAATTTAAGTTGGGGGTATTCTAGACATTTCTCCTCTTAAAGTACTTTGACCCAACAATTTAAAATACTCTTGGGAATTTATTAAACTACTATTCCCAAATAAAACACTTTCAAATCTTTTCCAAGCTCTTGGTTATAAAAAATGATAAGGTTTTCTCAAGGTGATCAATTAAGGCCTTTTGGGGTGGTTTCTCTCCATCTTCCTTGGTATCTAAGTCATGTTACTCCTTCCTCATTGTTATTTTAAACTAAAAGAATGTTTTGCTTAATGGGTTTCATGGAATATGTATGATATTATTTTAGGTTTTGAAATATGAGTTGGGGGTTTTGGTAGTTCTTGTTTGGATAATGTTTTTTGATGTTATTTCTATGGTTTTTATGTTATAATTGTGGTTTGAACATGTGGTTTTATGGGAATGGTGATTTGGTACTTGGTTTTGGTTTTTGAAACTATATGCCCTCAAATTGTTTGTTAAAATGCCTATGATAATGGTTTTGTCACATAGTTGACTTTTATAGGAATCCTTCCATTGTATAATATGGTAATGGAACCTAAGTTGGTTTGATTGAATTGAATGATTTGTAAAGGACTTGGTGGCCATGGTTTGGTTTAATTGAAAATTATATGGGGTACATTGGTATCCCCTAAGTGTTGGCTAATGACATTTCTTTCAAGCTATAGTGGATATAATGATACCACTCTATAATGCCTTAGTAATTAACTTCTACAATTAGTGGTTTGATTATGTGCTAAAGGTTTTAATTGGGCAATAATGGTGGGTTGTGATAGATGGCCGTGAAGTTGTGAGTCCGATGGAGGGACACTGACAACTCGTATTTGCCGACATCAGGGTTGGTCATGGTAACCATCTACTTGTAGGGTAAATAGGAATCCCCTAATTTATACTGTATATATATGTATCATGGAGGGAGAAGGGTACACGAAAATCCTCGGCCCCTATGACATCTCTAGTTCTATAGCTACATGCACTAGGTCCTATTCAGGGGCTAAAACTGCACCTATATGACCCATGGGTGGTTTTAGATGGTTAAGATACACAACCCAGGTTAAGATTTTAAACGGTTGCTAAACCTGATTCCCCATCCATGCATGAAAAATATATACATATATACATATATATATATTTGAATGTGATTTCATATGGTTATTTACCTTATTTTAAATGTTGACATTATTTTATCCTTATTCCTGAGTGCATGCTAGCATTTACCCGCTAACCTATCTTAGGAAGTTATATCCCCATACAATACAAGAACTGGCCATACTGCTCCTCCTGCTCAGTGACATGGATTTAGGGACAACTTTTGTGTCAGACTGAAGTGGTGAGCTTCAAAAGACTCTATTTCATGCTATGAACTTCTTTACATTATTTTTTCTTAGACTTTGCTTTTAGCACTGGTCAGGGGATTGTCCCGATGAGGTGTTCTTTATTTTCAGTTAGAGGCTTTATGTGACTACTATAGGCATGGACGATGTCGGTATTAGTGTCAACCTTGGCATTGATATTGGTATTGGGGTTGACACCGATTGAATGTTTAATTGGATACTTGTTTTGATATGGTTATGAACTTTATTTAATGTTTGTCAATTATAATTGTTCTATCTTAGTATACGTTTGGAATTCATCTGACATAGGGTATAGGGCGGTTATGGTTAGGTATTAGGGTTGGTCTTCGATCCTTGTTGGACTTGAGGTACTAGACATGACTAGGCTCTGGTTCGGGTCATATCAGATTACTATTAGAGCCCTAGGTTCATGGTCAATTGGGAGTCCACAAATCCAGGTCGAGTAGAGTCTCTTTTAAGGGTGTGTAGTGCAACACACTCATAAGGGAGAAACTATGAGGAATTTAAGAATATTTCTCTTTCCTGTGTTATGTTTTTCAAGCTATAGAGTCTAAGTACTAAAATCTTATTTAATTCCTATTGGTTCATTTTTTAGATCATGCCTCCTCGATGATTTGATGCATATGGAAACTCCTCTGTCCCAACTGAACATAATGTTGATGGGACACATTCTACCTATAGGTTCTACACCTGGTATAGGGGTCTGATTCCTGATTGTCCTCTTTAAGTTCCATTGGTTCTCTCTAGTCCTCCTCGAGCTCCTCGGTCTAATGTTATAAATGTTGAGTTTCACCAATCAATCCATATGTTAGCATAGTTGGTGGCTACTCAGTCTGAGCATGACATTCCTGTTACTCCATCTTTTAAGGCCACAAGGGTTGGCTAGTTCATGAAGTTTAATCCTCCAACCTTTATTGATGTTAAGGTGGATGAGGATCCTCAGGATGTTTTGGATAAAATGGACAAAAAATTCTGAGTTATACATGCCATAAATGATGAGGGTGTGGAGTTTTCCACCTACCAGCGAAAAGATATAGCATACTAATGGTATAAGGAACAAGATAAGTTAAGGGTGACTATGTTGAGTCATCTCTATAGAAGGATTTTTCTAATGCTTTTCTAGACTGCTTCTTTCCTTAAGTGTTGAGGTAAGCAAAA
>NW_025893022.1:0-3173 GCF_002878395.1 Capsicum annuum
TCCAGAATAATGTGCTGTATCCATATAAAATTAAGAGTTTGTTTGGATAGGATTTAAAAAATAGCTTTTAAGCTTAAGTGGTTAAAAACTTAAAATAAGTGCTTATAAATTAAGCAGATAAGTGTTTGGATAGAAGTGCTAAAACTGAAAAAAAAGTTATTGACGCGTTTGGTAAACAAGTGATGTTAAACAACTTTTTGTCATCAAAATGACTTAAATGTCCTTAAAGTTATTAACTCCAATAATAAGACGAATTATTTATAATTTTTAATTCTAATAATTTAAAAATAATTTTTATTTAAATACGCTTTCAACATAAAATAATTATGTGTGGAAAATTTATAAATATAAGTTAATTTTTTATTTTTAAATGTTAAAAAATAAAAATTTTAGGATTATTTTTTATAAAAATAGTATTATATTGTAATATTGAAAGCTTGTAATAATTTGGTTATGTTAAAAATATGTAAACCTCTGATGTAATGATGGATTCGCTGAAGACAACAGAGAAAGATGAAGAGAAAATTGGAAGGAAGAGACGACAAGAAGCAACAAAAAGAAAAATAAAGAAAAACTATATATTAAGTGATACAGGTTTAAGGTATTGTTGGAATTGGTGAAAAATATAATGGATATAAAGGTAAATATTATAGTCAAACCTAAAAGAATTTTAATCTAAAAAGCAAAAAGTTGGGGGTACCCAACTTCTCACTTTTTACATTTTTGGATCAGTTTTTACTTTATTTTAATCATTTTTTAATTTTACCAAACACCTAAAAATGCTAAAAAAAAAGATTAAAAGCTGGTTTATCAGATTTTATCCTATCCAAATAGGTCTAAGTGATGTATCCGAAAGAATATGGTGCATTCGTGTGGACTAAATTGATGATTTTCTAATAATTTTGAAAAAAGTTGGGATATGATACTATTAGCTCCAAAAAGATTGAAATTTATGTAATTAATACATTTTTTTTAAAAAAATCAAAAGGCCAATTGGTACATTTTATTTTGTAAAACTTACATAAATTCTGACTAGTTTACCCATAATTATATCTTATCCCAATTTTTTTTAAAATTTCATAAAATCTCATTTTTGTATTTTCTAAATAGATAAAACAATAAGAGATACATGATTGATGATACATGTTAAGAGACAATAAATGCCCCGTAATTATGAAAAGTAACGGTAACTAATACATTTAAGGAGTAATTAACTTCGTAAATCTTCTAATTAACATCTAAATATCCCCCAAAGGGCATATCGTTAATAATGTATATTTTTTGAAAATATTCTTCTCCATATTCATCTTTTAGATTTTTTCTTGTTCTGCCTATCTTTATTTTCTTCTTGGTGCTTTTTTCTGTGTTCATCAATTCGCAATGAATTTATCGATTTTATTACGTCATTTTAGTGTTTGGATTACCGATGCCAAGTACGAAGGATATAAGAGTGATGAAATTATAATAAGCAAAAATACAACGTACGAAAAAATAATTTCTGCCATTGCAGAATTTGAAATTAATGAAAGTCAAAAAAATTGAAACTCGATACATCGTTGAGTGTAATTTAGTTCCATTATTGATTCATAATGATATGGGGGTGAAGCTATATATCAAGGTTAAGAAAAATGTTTCAGGTTTTGGGATGCATCCACTATGCATCACAACAATAGATCAAGATGAAAGGGAGATGTTGTTTGAGGGTGAAACTAGGGCAGTTATGTATTTAGAGTCCACTGGTAGGGAAGGTCTATCATTAGCTCTTGTTAATTCTGATATATTAGAGCCTTTATCTTTGATCAACATTAAGGTGAACAAAATAATTTCAGATTGCAAGAATTCAAACTCTACAAAGACAAAAAAACACTGATTTCTTAATGGCAAAGTATACCATTGATCATTCTTTCAACTTTGAAGCAAAATGATCTAACATACAAAGGTATATATCTATTGTTTAAAGTTTTAAAAAATATGATGTATCTCGTGTGTTACATTGGCACCTTTAGTTGCTGATTTTATTTGAGACAAAGTTCATTAAAAATGTAACATTGAAGGAATTATGTATCTCTTGTTTTTATTATGTATCTCAAGTGTTATATTAAATATGATCTCTAAGTACCCAAGTTTATTTAACTGAGATACATGTTATTCAAAATTGAAATATTATGAGATACATGCTGAATTGGCTAGAATGCAGTTGAAATCGTAATTTATTTTAGTTATCGTTACAAATGTATGAGATACTATTATTGCTAAAGTCAATCGTATAAATACTTTTGAATGAGATACATAATCGTGGCAGGTGCATTAATTAGTGAACTTGTTAATATGTTTATTTTGATCTAAAGTAGGTTGTTTATGTCTGTTTGCAGCTATGTCCTAAAATATTATTCTGAGGGTTGTAGATGGATTTTTAAGGCTTCATGTCGAAAGGGTTCAGTCTTCTTTAAAGTAAGGTTGTTTCATGATTTTCATACATCTTTGAAAGATAGATTGTTCACACAACTCCAAGCTACAGTTGCGTTTATCAGCGAATTTACTTATCTGAAATTAGTCAATCACACGAGAATACACACACCAACTGACATAATTGAAGATATTAAATCAGTTTTTGGTGTAGACATTAATCATCAAAAAGCATGGAGAGCGAAAGAACCTGCAGTTGAGATTCTAAGGGGAAAATCGACAGATGATTACCGTCAAATGCCTAGATACGTATATATGCTTAATTAGTGTATTGCATATCGCATATTAAAATGCATAAATTTGAAGATAAGGAGTTTATGTATATGTTCATAACCATATAAGAGGATTCTAGTTTTGTAGGCCAATAGTTGTAGTAGATGGGGCACATTTAGGAGGAGCATATAAAGGAACATTTCTCTTGGCAAGCACTTTCGATGGTGTAGGTACTTGATATTATACATTTAATATATAATCTATCAATATAATTTCAAAACTATATTTACCTATTTTTGTTGATATCATCGATTGAAATAAAATGTAGAAATGACATAATATATGTGTTTTCTAATTTTACGAAGCATATTGCCAATCACGTAAGGTGTTGTTCACTCAAAAAATGATAATTTAAGGACTTGATTTTTTGATCAGTTTAAATATGCATTTGGAGAGAGTGAAAATATGCGTGTTGTATCGGATCATACTAAAAG
>NW_025893023.1:0-2457 GCF_002878395.1 Capsicum annuum
TTAAACAATCCTTATGGTAAATGTTTCTTTCTTTTCTTCATGAGTAGCTAAATCTTTTAGTCTTGGGATTATGTTGAAATAAGGTGCAGTTGTGTTTTGGTGATGATGTGTTTGTATTATTCTTAGTTGTTAATTATGGATTCCACTATTGCTTGGTTTAAATAGGTTAAATTTGTGGGTAAAAACCCCAAATACCCAAAATGGGTTTGTTGGGTGAAGACCAAACTCTTAAAAGCTCTCATCATCTTTGAAAGAGGGATGTGGGTGAACCCTTGGGAACCCATAGCTTCCTTGAAAGAGTCAAGGAGTGACATCCTTGAGGCCTTGTTGACAAACTATCCTCAAGGAATCTTAACCTAGCCTACCATGTCATCAACAATTAGAACCTATACCAAACCATTATCATCCCATGCACAACTTCCCCTTAGGTAGACATAATCCCAAGATCTCTCCAAAATCAAATTCTAAAACAAAAAGTGTTATCGTAGTGTGTTGGTTGGCCTGATATTGATAAGATTCTATTCCAAACCAGACCCCCTCTCCCCCACTTTACATTATGTGTTTTACATTGTGTACACTCCTGGTATCCTTTTAGAAATTTTGACACTCATAGGACTTGAAATCTAAATCTCACTTCTTGTGGATTCGACCTCAACAAAAGTTGAGCTATGACAATGACCGTCCTCTACCACTTTAGATGGTATAGGTGAGCGTTATCAGGTGGTAACTAGTACTCGGGTCTACACCAAAATATTACAGAAGTGTAGTATGAGTACCAAAACAATGGTTACTCAGTAGGCATCATCGTCCGACAGAGCTAAATTATGATATAAAGATGATATAAAGCAAGATAATATCTCTAAGTCAAGGTACAAAATTGAACTTGAATCATCTTCATCATCACTGTATAATATAAATGATCAGCTAGAAGGATAATACAACATATCATATCAATACACGCCAATACTATCACATATGAGGAGTAATTGATCTGAAAGCATAAATCGACACTAATACAATTACAACCGCGTAAATACCAAGTTGGCCATATTCATCCATTAGTGCATAAAGTAAAAGAACTCATAATGGTGTCCAATACCACCTTGGATTACACCTAAAATAACATAGAGTAAAAAAACCCATCATGGAGTCCCATACCACCGGAGAGTGCATCAAAGGATAAAATAAAGAAATATAAACAGATATATAACCACTTCTCATTTTCCATGGTTTTCCATATTTCCCATCAACGGTCATTTGCCAAGAATTATAATTATCAACCATTGTTGCAACTAACTAATATATACCAAGGTACTAATACCCATAATTATATCACCACATAGATGTCTATCTCGTCAATATACATTACTTACTCATTATTAACTAATCAATGATTATTAATAAACCACTAATTCACTAGTCATTAATGATCTCTAATTATTAGCCCGACCGATTCTTCACATAATCCTTATTAACGGGATGACATCTAACCATTATTCAGTAAATAACCATATCCAAAATCTAGTCGAGGTTCACTACTAGACCATAGATGCCATTTAGCCAAAGCATAGTTCTAGTCATCATAGTCACACTATCACCATCTAGCAAAAGATCACTAATCATCATTCAAACACTTATCTATCTAATCATGTCTTTTATTATCTAGCATCATTAATATACAAATACTTACGTAATATCTAATCAACATTATAAATTAGTCATCAATATCATTATTCATCACCAACTCTAACCTTTTATCATCATTAACCACGTAACAACCATAATTACTAGTTACCATATTTCAACTAAACAAGGTTTATTAACTAGTACTCTAGACTTTGAGCCATCAAGTAAAATAGTCACTTAGTAGACAACTAGTTGCCACATAGCTTATTCTAATATACAATATTCCTTAATTACCATTTATTTCAAGATAAATATACCTACTAGGTGAATCCTTAATTCTACACAAGATTCTACTTACCAACTAATCTTAACTCATTATTCGACATATTCTACTCTTACTCGCTATTTAGCACTAACATAAGTTACGTCGCTTAGCAAGTGATTAGCTCTAAAGAACTATAATCGACAATACCAAAAATAACATCACATCCTCAAAGCATGCACGAATGTAATCATATAAGGGTCATCCACCTACAAACATATATATGCTTACCATACATATGGTCAAGATATCCTCCAAACTTACCAGGAATCATCATATCATCAATATATATTCCAGACTTACCGAGCATCATCATAACATCCATACATCCTCCAAACTTATCGGGCATCATCATAACATCAATATATCCTCCGAACTTACCAGGCATCATTATAATATCAATATATCCTCCGAACTTACCAGACATCATCATAGCATCAATATATCCTCCAGACTTATCGGTCATTATCATAACATCAATATATCCTTCGAACATACCGGGCATCATC
>NW_025893024.1:0-3362 GCF_002878395.1 Capsicum annuum
TATTTGAAGGCCTTGGTACTAGGTGCCAAACCTTGCTTCTCTTAAACTGATGGAGTTCTTCCTGCATAGTATTTATCCAATATGCATCCTTTGATGTGACAAAAATGCATAGAAAGCATAAAGGTTTTTGGATCTATTCCTTGTTTACATGCCTGAGTTCAAAGAAGACAATAGATTATCAGGAGGATGAAAGGATTGATGTTTCCAATTGGATTTTAGTGGAGTATGTTGAATAGTACTGGGTCAGTTCCCATTGAGGTGTTACCCTCAGGAAATTGATCATCTCTTTTATTGGTTGGAGGGTCAGGATCAGAAAGAATAACTTCTGATATGACACCATTCTGCTAATCTCTTGCATTTTTATCTTTAGTTCCTGATTCTGGACCCTGAGATACAAAATCATCATCATTCTCATGTAATTTTTCTTGAACATATATGGGGTTTCCTGACTCATCATCATCATCAGAGAGCTATCTTTACTGATATTTCCAGCTTTATCAAATACAACATGAATATTTTCTTCCATATATTGTGGATCTTGTAAGCTTTGCTGGTAGAAAGTAACCAACAAATATCTCTTCATCACTTACAACCAAAAGGTTTGAAGTAGCTCAGCTTAGGCTTTTGTTTGGTCAGAAATTCATAGGGGTTTTTTTTCAGAATAGATTTTACAAGGTACCTGTTTGGTCACATAGAAGGTTGTATTAATTGCTTTTTCCCAAAAATTGTAAGCAATACCAATATCTATTAGCATGGTCCTTACTATATCCATAAGAGTTCTATTTTTCCTCTCTACTATCATTTTGCTGAGGTGTTCTAGGAGTTGAAAAATTGTGATTGATTCCTAGTTTATTGCAGAATTAATTGAACCTAGCATCCTCAAATTCTATGCCATGATCAGACCTAATTACTACAATCTTCTCATCATACTTCACTTTCACTTGTTTGGAAAAACCCTAAAACATATGAAATATTTTATCTTTTGATTTTAAAAAGAAGGCCTAGGTGAATCTAGAGTAATCATCAACAATAACCAAAACATACTTATTTCCACCTCTACTGGCAAACTTTACAGGTCTACACAGATCCATGTGGATAAGTTCCAAGGGCCTAAATATACTCTCTTCCCTTTTAGGCTTGAAGGAAGACTTTATCTACTTTCTTTTGCTCATGCATCACATACCTTGGAGCTAACAAACTTTACATTTGGTAAATCTTTGACAAGGTCCTTCGTCACCAATTTTTTTAGTAGTTTGTAGCTAAGATGACTAAGCCTTCTATGAAATGTATCAACAGTATCTTCTTACTTTTTAAGGCATGTCAAGTTTTTGGACTTACCTAAATCAGCAAAATACATATTCTTGTTTCTCTAGGCTATCAATATTTCTTTAAACTCTCTGAGTATGATGACAGTGCAATTGTTAGATCTGTCTAACTTTTTCCTTTATCACATATTTGGGAAAACTCAACAGACTGAACTTGAGTCCATCTACGAAATAGACATCATCAATTTCCTCACTCAAACTGTTCCTAATTTTCCTAATTCTAACTATATAACCTTTGTTACCATCACCAAAGAAGACACTGCCTCCTTTATAGGCCTTAAGTTAGAGGAAGTTTTCAATTCTTTCAGTCATATGATTTGAACTGCCACTATCGATGATCCTGAGGTCACTGCTTTCTCTAGATTTGCCCTTATTATCTTCATCCTGTCTGAGTTTTCCATTAAGAAAAAGAGAGATTTATACACTTAAACATCATCTTTCATCACCATCATCTAGGTATCTTGATGTTGATCAGACTCATTAATATCATAAAGAGAATTACCCAGAGTAGCTATGACTTGCATTGCAACCCTATCAACTTCAGCTTTCTGCTATACTTTCCTTGAGCCTGTTTTCTGCCTATTTCTTTCTCAGTGTTTTACTTGTCATATTCTTTTTACTCTATATTGTGCATAGGAAAAATATATAATATAGTGACCAAGCTTTCCACACTTGTGACAAGTATTATTCACTTTCCCATATGTGATATATCTTCTAGATTCTCCTTTTCTGAGGATGGCTCTTGACTTCTTCAAGGCCTTGATAACTCGCTTAGTAATGCAGCAAATACCTCATCTTCAGTACTTTGGATTTCTTTAGTAGCCTTTAGAACCAGGTTCTTTTCAATCGTTGGCTTATCTTTTAATTTCCCAAGTTCTTCAATACTCATATGTTTTGATATTACCCATAAGCTCATCCATATCCATTTTATATAGATCCTTGACTTTAGTGATCATATTAACCTTGCCTCCCACCTTTTAGGGAGAATGCTCAAGGCTTTTATAACCTGCTTGCAGGTTGGAATATCTTCACCCAGACAATGCATCCTATTGGTTACTATAGTTAACCTTACGTTCATCTCTTGAATGGAATCTCCTTCTTTCATAGTGAAAGTATCATATTTGTCATGACCCGAGCTGAGGCCCTGGATGTTATAGGCATGCCAAAATATAAAGGCCCTATTTCCCCTTCTAACTGGCATTCATATGCATAATTAATATACCATAAAGAAACGCAAAAAACATAAAAAAATAGAAATATGGTCATTCTCTTACTTCGACAAATCAATACGAATATGAGTTCATAAACAATTAAAAATATCTAACACCATTCTACGAAATCTCAAACAATACAAAAACAATATCGGTCTGAGAGTTGGACAAGGCCCCGGGTCGGACCATGAACTAAAAGAAAACAAAAATATAGCATGAACTATGGTCCTCTGGAATGAAGGAGGCTTACCAACTTCAAAGTTTGATAAATTGATCTACTGCTTAGCGAGATCCAAGGACTGTGCCTCAGATCCTGAATATAGTGGGTCAGTAAAAATATATTGGTATGTAGAGTAATCCATAATAACATAATTTTTATACATCATAAGTGAGAGCAATTCATAAAACATTTTTACATACAATATGTGAAAACACATGGGCATACTTAAAATACTTTGAAACATTTCTTTGAAATCATGACTAACTCTATATCTTACTTCTAAGCTAGATGGTACACCCTACAAGTT
Organism: Capsicum annuum; assembly: GCF_002878395.1. Lineage (NCBI taxonomy): Eukaryota > Viridiplantae > Streptophyta > Magnoliopsida > Solanales > Solanaceae > Capsicum > Capsicum annuum. The sequence goes on from NW_025893024.1 coordinate 3,064, forward strand.
TAGTACCCACGGGCTATATGGGTCCTCTATTAACTCGTTGGCAAAGCCCCTACATCCTAGTTTGCCGCAAGGATAAGGGTCCTACGTACTAATCTAGTTTACCAGTGTCTCTAGGACAAGTATACATTAGCCTTAGCCAATCATATCACCCAAATCGGTAAAAATCGGTTTTCGGCAATGAGTTACCTAAACTCATTCCATCTTTGTGTAATCACCTAACTCTCTTTAAGCCCGTTTTTAGCCTTTTAAAACATATATTTATGAAAAGTGGTCTAACATCTGAAAAATTCTATAGTCTA
>NW_025893025.1:0-1386 GCF_002878395.1 Capsicum annuum
TACCTTAATGAACTATAATTAGGTGCCTTACCAAACAATCTATGATAAGGAGTTTTTCCATGAAGGATTCTTGAAGGCATCTTGTTAATAAGCAAAGTAGCAGTGAGGATACACTCTCCCCAATATCTTAAGGGAACCTGAGATTGAAATAAAAGAGCCCTTGCCGTTTCAAGCAAGTGCTTGTGTTTCCTCTCAACAACTCTATTTTTCTTAGGGGTATCCACACAGGATGTTTGATGTACAATCCCTTGAGAGTTGATATAATTAGTTACAATCAAGATCTTTCCCAACTCCAGGGCATTATCTGAACTTATTTTCTTCACCTTAACATTAAATTGTCTCTCAACCATATACAAAAAACATTACAATACAGGGAAGGTATTACTTTTGGTTCTCAACAAATAAGTCCAAGTCCATTTTCTGTAATCATCCATTATAGTAAGGGAGTTTGAGCAAGTGGGGGCTTTTCTGGTCTGCCTCTCTTTTTGGGTTGAGAAATAACTGATCCATCAGTAAAAGAGAACTTTAATGTTGGAATTTTCCTAAAAATTGAATCGAAAGGAATTTGTTGGGTGTTTATTGTTTGAGTTTTTGGATTTTAATTTTTATGAGTACCATATTATTATCGAGTTGTTCTGATTGGTGCGGTTGGGGTAGTGTTGGGGTTGGGGTTGGGAGTTGTGTTTGTTGTATATGGTACGGTTGGGTTGGGGTGTTGCCATTGTTCAATGGCTATGTGGGGGTGGGTGTTGTTGGATTTGGGATGAGTGTTGGCCTAATGGGGATTTTTCGAAATCCATTAGACAAAAAAATTTATCTTGTAAAAATGTGTTTTCCTATAAATTGGATAGAACAGTTATACCTAGACATTTACCCAGAAAGATATTATTCAGATTAAGAGATGTTAGAATATATTAGAAAAACTAGAGAAAATCAAGATAATCTAAATAAAGAAATTAATTATAGAAACCGAATTAGAAAAATAATGGAAAATCTAAAAGAAAAATGAATATGGATAGAAGAAACTTTAAAAAATTTAGAAAAAAGTACATGTAATAGTTTATATAATTTAAAAACTTCGCTACGAGAAGAACAACACAAGATAATAACTAACATCGAAAATCTACAATTAGATATACATTACAGTACAATTAGAATAAATTATTATACAGAAATCTGTAACTCTACAATTACTACAGGATAAAATAATAAACCATACAAATTAATGAACACATCTTACGAAAAGAATAAATCATTAAAAGATATTGAAACAAAATTTAAGAAATGTCCACGCACAAAGAAAAATAGATTCATCATACATATAATAAATCTATTTCATAAGACAGTTATCCTCAAAGATCCGCACCCCCTCCAAATGGTATCAGA
>NW_025893026.1:0-1318 GCF_002878395.1 Capsicum annuum
TAACCAGTGTAATCCCACACGGCCTTTAACTCTACCTAGTTGAGATAGAGAGACTGTTTCCAATAGACCCTCCGCCCACTCACCCCCACCACCAAACGTAAAGGCCGATTTACCTTCTCTTTCCCCAAGGAATTGCACCTCCAGGATTATTTCCTTGCATTTAACCCCGTTCTTAATCAGGACGAAAGTTGAAAAAAGGTGAGACTGCGCCCTTACACATTAGAGCAAGGATGCCATAAAGATTTATTAGTGCTATCAATAAAAAGAAAGGAGTATAGCATCAACACCATACGTTCTTCATCAGATATCTCTCCTATCAATTAGAAAAAGAACTGATTATACAAAATGCCGAGAACTTAAACCCCCTTTCCCTTATCTGTCAAAGAGTTAAAAATTGACTGTATCGGGAAAAAGAAAGACATATATTTTAGATTTTATCAAGGGGGAAAAAAGGAAGACATAGATGCAGAAAGAAACTTCTACCTCGATTTCTCTTTTTTTCTTTTTTAATCGTTGAAGTGCAAACTTATACCTCGATCTCTCCGCAAGCGTAATAGCTCCTGATGACCATATAAACAATGAAAAAACAGCACCAAACCACAACCCCAAACGAAACACAGACAGAATTTCGCTTAATCAAAAGAAAGACTAAACTTAATTCCAGAAGCTCTCGATACAACTCAGCTACAAAGAACAGATTTTTTTGTCAAGGTTACCGACCACGGACCAAATCAGAATGAAAAACAACAATGAAGCTTAAATCCACGTGAAAATGGAATGGGGTTTTCTGCTTTTCAAAGATAAACCATGCACAAGAACAAAAACATACAACAATGAACCAGCATTGGTCAGACAACAAGTGATCACACTTACAAACAGCTTAAGGTTGAAAAAGGAAACAAGCAACTAAAAAAGAATCCGGAATTCAAGAAAAACAAGATAAGCACGGAACTAGTAACTCACCTCAAAAGTAGCAAACGTTTCTTGCTTTATAGACAAGGAGAGCAGAAACAGCTAGAGAAAAAAGCCAGAGAATGCTGAGTTGGGCTTTTTGTTCAAGAAGCGGTGACGGTTAGGAAAAATGATAGAGTAAAGAGCAAAAGAACAAGAAAAGAAGATGGGAGCAAAGGGAGAAAACGCCAAATGTCATTGCCCACACAAGCAAAAGGTTGAGCATTGGTTTTTTGTTTGAACTTCTTAGAAAAAATATACCAAATCAAACCGATAATATACATACATATATTTTATAATTATTTATTGAAGACAAGATGTGGAAAGCAAGGTTGAGATGATTCGGACATGCAATGAGGAGAAGCAC
>NW_025893027.1:0-80889 GCF_002878395.1 Capsicum annuum
CATAAATTCAAGAAACTACAGCTGAACACATAATAAATGACAGATGAACTGCTGCAACTTTTATAAAAAGTGCATGATTTAGGAAAGAACAGTACCTTCGGCTTGATCGGAGTTTACGGAAAATAGGTGTGGGTACTTGGATTGCATATCTGCCTCAGCTTCCCAAGTTGCACCCTCAACAGATTGGTTTTGCCACAACACCTTGACCAAGGGAACTTCTTTATTCCTTAGCCTTTGGACACTGAAATCAAGAATATCAATAGAAATCTCATCAAAAGAAAGGTTTTCTTGAATGTCAGCACTCGCAGAGGAATCCACTACCACAGCATCGCTAATATGCTTTCTAAGCATGGAGACATGGAATATTGGATGAACAGAGGACAACTCGGAAGGAAACTCGACCACATAAGCTACCTTACCTACACGGCTAAGAATTTTGTAAGGAACAACATAACGGGGACTAAGCTTCCCCTTTTTTCCGAATCTCTTCACCCCCCTAATGGGTGAAATTTTTAGATATACTAGGTCACCAACTTCAAACTCAAGGTCTCTCCTTCTAACATCCTCATATGACTTCTGACGACTCTGCGCAGTTTTCAACCTTTCCCTAATCAACTTAACTTTTTTCATACTCAAATACCGAATCAGGACCACTCACAGCCGCTTCACCCACCTCAAACCAACCTATAGGTGATCTGCACTTCCTCCTATATAAGGCTTCAAATGGAGCCATGCCAATACTAGAGTGGAAACTATTATTGTAAGCAAACTCTATCAACAGTAAGTGATCATCCCAACTTCTCTTAAAGTCAAGTGCACAAGCTCTCAACATATCCTCTAAGGTCTGGATAGTCTGCTCAGCCTGACCATCGGTCTGCGGATGAAAAGCAGAACACAAAAGCACTTGGGTACCAAGACCTTTCTGAAAAGCTTTCCAAAATTGCGAAGTGAACTGAGCACCCCTATCCAAAATGATAGACAAGGGAACTCCGTGCAGTCTGACTAGCTCTCGAATATACAATCTAGCGTAATCCTCAGCAGTATATGAAGTATGAACAGGCAAGAAATGAGAAGACTTAGTCAACCTATCAACCACAACCCAAATGGAATCATAATGGCATCGGGAAAGAGGTATACCAATCACAAAGTCCATATTTATCTCTTCCCACTTCCAGGTGGGAATACTAAACTCTTGCATCATACCACTAGGTCTTTGGTGTTCAACCTTAACCTGTTGGCATGTTGCATACTTAGCTACAAATACTGCTATATCTTTCTTCATGCCACTTCACCAATAAATTTCTCGCAAGTCTCGATACATCTTGGTGGCACCAGGATGAATAGAATATCACGCCCCGTGTGCTTCAGCCATAAGCCTCTGTCTCAGATCATCAACATTCGGGACACACAATCTACCCTGCAATCTCAACACACCATCTCTTCCTTGGGAGAAAACCTCTACTTTTTGGTCCTTGAATGACTCCTTCAGTCTGGCCAAACTAGCATTTAAGTATTGTTTTTCTTTCACTTCTGAAACCAAGAAGGATTCGAAACTACTCTGAACCCCTATACTACCTTTAGCAGAGTTAAACAACCTAACCCCCAATCTAGCCAAACGATGTACATCGCGAGCCAACTCTTTTTTACCTTCTACCATATGCGAAACACTACCCATGGACATTCTACTTAGGGCATCCACCACAACATTGGCATTGCCCGAATAATACAACACACTCATATCATAGTCCTTTAACAATTCTAACCATTGTCGCTGCCTAAGATTCAATTCTCTCTGGGTAAACACATACTGCAGACTCTTATGATCAGTGAAAACATCAACCTGGACACCATACAAATAGTGTCTCCATATTTTCAAAGCAAATACAATAACAGCCAACTCAAGGTCATGGGTGGGGTAATTTTTCTCATGGGGTTTCAACTGTCTAGAAGCATAAGCTATCACCTTACCCTTCTACATCAATACGCAACCCAACCCAACTCTCGAAGCATCATAGTACACCACAAAACCATCAACACCATTAGGAAAAGTCAAAATAGGGGCTGAAGTGAGTCGAGTCTTCAACTCCTGAAAACTCTTCTCACAAGATTCGGACCACAAGAACTTCATTTTCTTTTGGGTCAACCAAGTCATAGGAGATGCTATAGAGGAGAAACCCTCAATAAAACGGCGGTAATAGCCAGCTAAACCCAAGAAACTTTGGATATCAGTTGGAGAAATAGGTCTAGGCCAATTTCTAACAGCTTTCATCTTTTGGAGATCAACTTTAATACCCTTGGAAGAAATGATATGACCTAGAAAAGAAACTGACCTTAGCCAAAACTCACACTTATTGAACTTTGCAAAAAACTTGTGATCTCTAAGGGTTTGCAAGATAGTTCGAAGATGATCAGAATATTCATCCTCACTACGGGAGTACACCAATATATCATCGATGAACACTATGACAAACATATCCAGATATGGTCTTAACACTCGATTTATGAGGTCCATGAAAGCTACTGGGGCATTAGTTAACCCGAAAGACATAACAAGAAACTCAAAATGGCCATAACGAGTTTGGAAAGCGGTTTTTGAGATGTCACACTCCCTAACTTTGAGTTGATAATAGCCAGAACGAAGGTCTATCTTTCAGAAATAACTTGCACCTTGCAATTGGTCAAACAAATCATCTATTCTCGGAAGGGGGGTACTTATTTTTTATGGTGACTTTAATCAGTTGGCGGTAATCAATGCACATACACAAAGAGCCATCTTTCTTTCTCACAAACAATATAGGAGCACCCCAAGGAGAAACACTGGGCCTTATAAAACCCTTATCTAGGAGATCTTTGAGTTGTTTTTTCAACTCCTTAAGTTCTGCAGGGGCCATATGGTAAGGAGGAATAAAAATAGGCTGAGTATCGGGAAGAAGATCAATCCCGAACTCTATCTCTCTATCAGGAGGTATCCTTGGGAGATCATCTAAAAAGACATCAGAAAACTCATTGACGGCGTTAATAGACTGGAGAGTTGGAGTCTCAGACTTAGGTCTTTGACTCTAACCAAATGGTAAATACACCCCTTGGAAATAAGCTTTTTAGCTTTGAGGTAAGAGATAAAATGACTCTTGGGTGACAAAGAATTCCCAGACCACTCAAACACGGATGCACTCGGAAATTGAAACTTGACCACTCAAGTCCGACAATCAATAGAGGCATAAGAAGAATACAGCCAGTCCATACCCAGAATCATATCAAAATCTACCATGTCTTAACTCAATCAGATCAGCTAACAAGACTCTATAAAGAACGATAATAGGACACTTTTTATACACTTTCTGGGCAACAATCGAATCACCTACTGGGGTAGAAACTAGGATAGGCTCAGGAATAATCTCAGGACTCATTTCAAAATTCACAGCAATCAAAGGTGTAACATATGAGAAACTGGATCCAGGATCCAACAATGCATACATATCAAACTAAAATATACGAAGCATACCGATAACAACATCGGGAGAGTCCTCCTATTCCTGGCGGGATGGTAAACCATAGAATCTATTTTAGCGCTGCCCGCCAGTATTGCTAGAAGAGATGCCTTGAGCTGGGGCTGGGCGAGTCACTAGAACTGGAGCACTAACAATCTGAGTCTAGGTCTGAGGGCGATAGTGACGATGCCCTTGTCCATCTTGTGGACAATCTCTAACTCTGTGACCCATGTCACCACACCAGAAACAACCCCTCTTCACACCTTAATACTCACCCAAATGAGCCCTACCATACTTAGGACACAGGGAATGATTTGGCTTACTGCCAGCACTGTACTGGGAACTGGATGCATATGACCTGCTACCTTGCTCCTGCCTACCTCTAGGCACAGGAGCACTAGTAGATAACGGTGCTGGCATAGAAGAACGATCCTAATACTAAGGGTGACTCCCTTCCTACGATCTAGTCTGACCCTATCCGTGCTGCTCGAACCTAGCTCTCTTATTCCTTTTTATTCTATCTCTCTCCTTAATCTTGTCTGCCTTAATCTATTAGGTATGAGTTATCAGCCTAGAAAAATTTATCTCACTATTTAGCATAGCAGACCTACACTCCATAACCACATAACTAGACACTCCAGTCACAAACTTACTCATACTAGCCCGATTATCAGCCACTAAGTCAGGAGCATACTTGGCCAACTGATTGAACTTTAGACAGTACTCCTTAGCAGTCATAGAGCCCTGTCGCAGGTTCATAAACTCTTTTACCTTTGCCTCCCTCATCTCCAAAAGGAAAAACTTATCCAAGAATGCATCCTGCAACTCTTTCCAAGTTGTAGGGATAACTCCCTCACCTCTACCTTTCCTCCAAGCAACAACCCAGTCATAATCAAGGTCTTTTAATCTATACATAGCCAACTCCACATTATGTTCCTCAGATACATGCATCACCTGAGTAATCTTCTGCACCTCCTCTAAAAATAACTGTGGATCCTCATCAGACTTAGACACATAGAATTTCGGTGGATTCATTCGCATGAAGTCACAGATCTTGGCAGCAGCTGAATCACCTCCCTGCTGTTGTGGAGCTGGGGCCGGGTTTGCCAGAATATTTGCCGTAATAGCTTGGGCCAGCGCCTAAAAGGCTGCCCGAAATTCAACAAGAGATACGTTTTCATTCAATGGGTCAATGGGTTGAGGTTGCTAACCATCATTATTTCTTCTCGCTCGACGTAGAGGCATATTTCTGAAAGAGGAGAGCACGAATCAATATTAAAGAGAGACACTTTAAGCATGATAGACTTCTGAAAGAAAGAATCACACTTTTTCCTAAAACATCTTGTAGCCTCTTGCTCATAGATGTGGCGCGCTACACACCGATGATCTCATTCCTAACCCTGTCCCCTCTATTAAGCCCACACATCCAACACAACATCCTTATTTCTACCACCTTCAATTTTTGGATGTAAGAGTGCTTGACTGGCCAATACTCCACGCCATACAACATGGTCGGACGGACTACCACTCTACAAAATCTGCCTTTAAGCTTAAGAGGTACTTTCTTATCACACAACACTCCTGAGGGGAGCCTCCACTTCATCCAACCTGCTCTAGTATGATTAGTGACATCCTCATCAATCTCACTATTTTCCTGGATCATAGATCCAAGATACTTAAACCTATCCCACTTATAAACATCCTGGGAGACCAACCTCACCACTATATCATCCTCCTGCCTCAAGTCACTAAACTTGCATTCTAAATACTTCATTTTGTACCTACTAAACCTGAAACTCTTCGACTCAAGGGTTTGCCTCCAAACCTCCAATTTGTCGTTCATGCCCTTCCGCGTCTCATCAATCAGCACTACATCATCCGCAAATAGCATACATCAAGGCACCTCGCCTTGAATACTCCACGTCAATACGTCTATCACCATCATAAATAGGAACAGACTAAGAGTCGATCCCTGATACAATCCTATCTCAACCAAAAAGTGGTCTGAGTCTCCTCCCACCGTCCTTATCCTAGTCTTTCCTCCATCGTACATGTCCTTAATAACTCTGATGTACGCCACCGGGACCCCTCTCACCTCCAGGAAACTCTAAAGAACCTCCCCCAGAACTTTATATATGCCTTTTCAAGATCAATGAACACCAAGTGTAAGTCCCTCTTCCTTTCTCTATACTGCTCCACCAATCTCCTCACCAAATGGATTGCCTCTATCGTCGAGCGACCAGGCATAAATCCAAACTGATTCTCCAAAACAGACACGACCCTTCTCAATCTCTGCTCAACCATTCTCTCCTAAATCTTTATAGTGTGACTCAACAGCTTAATACCCCTATAGTTATTGCAACTCTGAATGTCACCCTTGTTTTTATAAAGCGGAATCATCATACTCTATCTCCAAGCCTCAGGCATTCTCACTATCTTGAAAATGTCATTAAACAAATACGTCAGCCACCTTATGTGGTATTTTAAAAATGATGTGGAATTTAATGTAGTATTTAAAATATCGTGGCAGTTGATGTGGAAGATGACGTAGGGTAAGTGTGTTAAACTCACCAAAAAAGTGTTTAAAGTATTAATTTTTAGTGGGTTCAAGGGACAAATATGTAAGTAGGAGTATCCATATTATAAAACGGACGTAGTACAAGGGTCTATCGAACTATTTTGCCTTTATTAAAGTAGGTAGGTAACAAGTGGATTAGTTGGGATGACCTAGATAATGAATTTGTGAAACAATTTCAATACAATATGGAGTTGATCCATGAAGAAAAATCCCTAACTAGTATGAAGAAGAAGAATACTGAAAGTTTCAGGGAGTATGCAATCAGATGGCATGAATAAGCTGCTAGAGTGAAACTGCCAATGAAAGAAAGCAAAATAGTGGAGGTGTTTATCCAAGCATAGGATAAAACATATTATCAACACTTGTTACCTGCGTTAGGCAAGTCATTTATTGAGGTCATTAAAATGGGGGAGATGATAGAACAGGGAATTAAGATTGATCGCATTGTGATTTTTACAACATTAAAAGCGACTACTCAAGCAATTTAAAAGGGTTTAGAAAGTGTTGGGGAGACAAAGAATGAGGAATATGCATTGGCTATTGTAGTTGGACAGCGGGCACGGTCAAGAAGACCCCGGCGTCGTCACTCTCAGGCACAAGCCTAGGATCCACATAATCACTCTAAAAATCCATTATACTATGCTCCTCCACCTCCATATCTAGTATATAACGCACAACCATATATTCAACCCCCATCTTACCCACAGTGGAATACACCAACTTCTCAGAGTCATCCTCTAACTCCACAAACATACCAAAAACCTTCTAAGCTTGATTTTTTATCCAAGTCAAATGATGAAATAAGGCATAAGTCGAGATATTACTTCAGACCGATTGGAGAATCGTATGCTAGTTTATTTTAGAGATTGGTATAATGAGGCATGATCACTTCTCTCCTTGGGTGCACTCTCAATCGGAGTTTAAGAAAATTTGATCCTAATGTACGATGTACATATCATTCTGATGCTCAGGTCACAGTATTAAAGATTGTTGAGATTTGAAAAAAGAAATTGAAAAGTTGATTCAAGATGGATCAATTATGGTGCAGAACATTGACAGTGAGGGAAGCTCTAGTCATGCTGATATGCAAACCAGTGGCTAAGTTGTCAGGCTGAGCAATTGAGAAGTCACCCTTCTCACTACTAGGAAGAGGTCTGATAGTTTGTTTTGTTTTCTTTTCTATTTTTTGAATTATTTTAGGGTTGTAGTTCAGGATCTATCTTGTTTTATCCCTTTTGTTGTTTATGTTCAAATCCTTCTATCTTTATTTTTAATTAAATGAAGTGTCCCTTTTCCTTTATGTATTAAATATATGTTGTTTGTTTGTTTTCTTTGTACAATATATTTTATGTTGACTCTAGTAATATGATATGCTTGCAGAATTTTTGGTCATATCTTAAAATCCAATTTAACCAAGAAATGTGGAATCAGAGGGCTAAGGTTAGAAAAAGCATCTAAGAAAATAGACAGAGTGCTAAGACATTTGGTGATAAGCTGAAGCTTTCTTTAAAAATTAAGGCATTTATTTTGAGAATCACAAGAACAACTTGGTCATCAATCGAAAGGCAGGTCCTAATTAAGTCGAATAGTGGAAGCTTGATCCCTATAACAAGAGAAATAAGAAGATAATCAGCTCCACAAAAGCATAGATCATTTGATGTGAGGGATGTACAACAAAGAAGGAGTTGTATGTTTAGAAAGTATAGAAAAGAAGTGGCACATATGCACAGTTGAAGTTAGTGTTGTTAAAGTGTCACAAATGATCTTTATCTTTCATTTCATATTGCATGATATGTACTTATATTTTCAAGGATTGATATCACGAAGGCATTTCATTCTGTTATCCAAACATTGAGTCATCCTTTATTTACCCCATTTGAGCCTTAGTTCTATTTTCTTTCATACCCTCTTTTGGAATCAAGATAGAGTTAACAAAGCTTAAAAGATAAGTGTCGAGCAAAATAATAGAGTCAAAAACATTTTCAAAAAAGAAAAAAAAAGAAAAAGAGAAAAATGTGTCAAAAGAAAGAAAGGAAAAGAATTTCAAAAATAGAGTTAGAAAAGTTTCAAAGAAAAAAGTCAATGAAAAACAAAAAAAAATCATAATCAAGAAAAAGAAAAAACTGTCAGAACTACGTGTGACCTGATTATCCTCTTTCAAGGGTGAGATGCGTAGGCTGCCCTACTCTGGGCTCAGTCTAACCAAATAAATAATTTAGAATTGCTCATTCAAAAGAAAGTGGGGCATGAGTTAATCCTCATTGTTTGAGTTGATTCCAAAAGTTGTAAGTCATACCCACTTCAAGTGTCGTTTGGGCCCTATGCCATCTTTTCTTTCTAACCCTATCCAAAAGCCAAGTTACAACCAAAGAAAAATCTTCAAATCAATATTTGAGGATGTTAAGGCGAAGCATAAAAGGGATATGATGATGTATTTGGGAACTACTTGTCTTCCTTAGCATAAGAAATCAAGAGAGAATAAAAATGAGAGAGTCTTATTGATGAAAACCCTCACGGGCACCGTAAGATGATAGTAAGTTGAGAGATATAAAAATGAGAGTCTTATTGGTGAAAACTCTCACGGGAACCCTAAGACGACTATGAGTTGAGATAAAAAAAGATAAGAGAGTCTCATTAGTGAAAATCCTTACAGACACCATAAGGCAATGGTGAGCTGAAAAAAAAATGAGAGAAGCTTGTTGGTGAAAACACTGCAAGGCATCACTAGCCGAATAAGGTCTTAAATGTAATTTACCTAAGAAAGCAACTCAGTTTCAAGGACATTAACTCAACAATATTTGGTAGGAAGTTTGGATGGAAAGATCAGGCAGCTTAATCCAAAAGGCATGGCATAATCATTAGAGTTGACTGTTACTTTTAGATAATTTTTTTTGTTTCTTTGTTTCAAAAGGGGACATTCATTGTCTTTTTTTCTTCTCTTTATTTTTGTTTTATCTTTCTTGAGTCAGTTAACCAAATAAAAAATCATTGTCATTTTTTCTCTTTTCTTTGAGTCAATTCTATGTCAAAATAAGAGAGAAAATTTTCCAAAACTGACTACCAGCTTCTTCAGTTGCAAAAAGCAAGACAAAAGCTAGAACATAAAAGAGATATGATTGTGAGCTAAAATGAGACAAGTAGAAAGTTTTGTCAACAAACATGTCTGGGAACTCATGAAATACCAAGGTTCGAAAGGGGTTTATCTGAGAAATAGGGCAAAATAGAGATACTATGTTTGTTTCAAAGTCATTCTTAATAATCTGAGTTGGGGTCAATGATGCATCAAGTCAATGCCACATGTTAATGGTTGGAAGCAAGATTGAATATGACCAAGAGTAATTGCCACGAAAGACAAAGCCACAGACCAGCCACTATATTTTAAACTCACAAGTTTTCTTTGATGAAACAGGAAAACATATTACCTTCAAAGCAAGGACTTCAGAGCATAAATATCAAGGGCTGCAATGCCTCCCTTTTATAAATGCAAGAAGCAATGTTGCTGCATAGGTTTAATAATCAAATCACGATAAGAATTCATAATCTGTATCCCTCAGAGACATATTTTCTTGTCCAAGGATTTTAGTTTTCATTTGCTAGGTGATACATTTCTTAAACTAAAAATTTACTCCTAGAAGACGTACCTTCTAGTCGAGTCATTTCCCTTTGACTCTTAGAAGACATACCTTCTAGTCGAGTTATTTCCCTTGATTCCTATAAGATGTAACTTTTAGTGGAGTAATTCCTTTTGATTCCTATAAGACGTACCTTTTAGTCGAATCATCCCCTTGATTCCTATAAGACGTACCTTTTAGTCGAGTCATCCCCTTTGATTCCTATAAGACGTACCTTTTAGTAGAGTCATTCCCTTTGATTCCTATAAGAAGTACCTTTTAGTCGAGTCATTCCCCTTGATTCCTATAAGACGTACCTTTTAGTCGAGTTATCTCCCTTGATTCCTATAAGATGTACATTTTAGTCAAGTCATCTCCCTTTATTCCTATAAGATGTACCTTTTAGTCGAGTCATCTCCCTTGATTCCTATAAGACGTACCTTTTAGTTGAGTTATCCCCTTTGATTCCTATAAGAAGTACCTTTTAGTTGAGTCACTACCTTTGATTCCTATAAGACGTACCTTTTAGTCGAGTCATTCCCCTTGATTCCTATAACACGTACCTTTTAGTTAAGTCATTCACTTTGATTCCTATAAGACATACCTTTTAGTTGAGTCATCTCCCTTGATTCCTATAAGATGTACCTTTTAGTCGAGTCATCCCCTTTGATTCCTATAAGACGTACCTTTTAGTCGACTCATCCCCTTTGATTCCTATAAGACGTACCTTTTAGTTAAGTCATCCCCTTTGATTCCTATAAGACGTACCTTTTAATTGAGTCATTCCCTTTGATTCCTATAATAATCTTTGTTTGGGATAGTTTTCTTCTTAGTTTTGATGTGATTTCAGGAGCCCTCCTGAAGAACAGGGCGAATAAATGAAAAGTCAAGCAACATGGTGAAGAAGTTGAAAGTCAAGCAACAAGGTGAAGAAATTGAAAGTCAAGTAACAAGGTGAAGAAATTGAAAGTCAACAGATTAAAAAATAGCAAGTCAGGAACCCGCCTGAAGAACAGGGTGAAGAAATTAAAAACCAAGCAACAAGTGATGAAACTGCAAGTCAGGAGCCTACCTGAAGAACAGGGTGAAGAAATTGCAAGTCAGGAGCCTGCTTGAAGAATAGGGCGATGAAACTCAAGTCAAGAGTTCAAAAGAAGCTGCATAGATAGGATTTTTATAATTTTATTTATGTTTTAACTTATAATTTTTTTTTGATGTAATAACAGAGCCGCAGACCGGAACCTCGATAGGGCCTCACTCAACTCTCCAACTCGGTTGTCCTCCTTCCTTCTGTTTCTTTCCTTGACCAATGGTCGGATCAAAATTTGATCTCGTTATCTATTTTTTTGTCTGAAAATAATTTATGTTTACATCCAAAAAGGGGCATGATGTAGACACCTAATTTTGTCCCTCCCCAAAACCCAATTCACCCATTTTTTACCTCAATTTATCATACACCCTCATCCATGAGATTATACCCACATAATAACCAACTCTAAACAAGCCCATAACAAATTTTATCTTATCCTAAACACCCTAACCCATTCACTACCTACCTCACCGCCCCTTCTACCCCCTACCAACATATGTAACCCGCATACCCCTAACAAACCCACGCCTTGTTCATCTTTTTTCTTTTAACAAAATATACTTCATTTTTCTTTGGGAAAAGAACAAAAAGGGGAAAAATATACATGTATAAGGGACCCACACAACAACACCAAGATTCCATTTTTCTTTAATTTATAAACAACATACACACACAATAACGGGGGGGGGGGGGGATTTTTCCATTCACAATTCTCCATCATATCCTCTCCTCACCATCACACACATACCTATTCTTCCATTGAACACCATCACAGATATCACACACACCATAAAAAAAACCCACATCCCTACGCCATTAAAGAGATTCGCCGGAATAACATACTAATACACACATATCTGCTTGTGAGAGGGAGGTATTGAGTGAAAAGAGAAGGATATTGAGAGAGAGTGAAGAAGCAAGTGAGGGAGAGAGACACCCGAGCTCATTCCGGCAACCAAATCTCGCCGGCAATTTGGCAAAGACCAAGACAAACTATTTTCCTGTCAATTTCGGTGAGCTTCTCATTGGGGGTCTCATCAGCAACCGACGACTAATGATCCCCACCATGCTAGATTTAATTTCAGCTGGGTAACAACAGAGGTTCAGCTTTAAAATTGAGAAAAGAGCATAGTGGTGGGTATCGAGGTTGCGGTTTTATCATTTTCAAAATTCTAGTCTCTATTAGAAATAATTCAAAAGAACAGCGAAAGTCAAGGATGGTCGATTAGGTCCTATTCGTGGTTTATTGGTTCAAGAGGCTCCCATTACTGTTGAAATCGATTCAAGTTAATTAAAAATAAAACGCCCAATTGAGGTCCAAGTTTTAACTTTATCCCTTTCTATTGTTATCTTGTTATGATGATTTAAATATTGACTTGTGTGATTCGTATTGATTGGTGCTATTATTTTGAAAATGTGATTAAGGCATTTTAACTGTCTGAGCATGATTGTTTGTTTTCGTATTGAGATTGGTTATTCATGTGAAAAGGAATTTGGGGTAGTAATTGAAAGATTGATAAAGTGTTTTTAGTTTAATTTTAATTCATTGATTATGTTAAATGTGTTAGAATCATGACAAGTCAAAATAGGTAGGCAAACGGTAGGTTGGGTAGGAAAATATGAGAATTATGAATTGTTGGATGGTTTGGAATGATTGTTGAATGGTTTGCTTATTGCATTTGATTCATGTGTATTCATCGGCCTGAGAATGCCCCGAGGGAGTTGAATTAATTCATCCGGGGAATGCCCCAAAGTATCATGTATGTAGAGGAGGCTTGTGATCAAGGCCTGAGGTATCCGATAAGGTATTGGAGCATAGTTTAGGATTAGCGTAGTTTAGCGTAGGTTTATTTTTCAGTACCTTTTCCATTTTGGATTGTAATAATTGGACTGGACACTATATTTTGGATTTGTTTTGTTTTTTGTGCTTGATCTATTGTTTTTGTGTGTTTTGTGTGGTTTATACATTTTGTAGTGTCAAATTAGCTGATATTCTCCACCAAGCGACCGTGGTCGAACCACAGGATCGAGGAATGCCTAACACCTTCCCCTAGGTCAACAAAATTACTTAGCTGGAATCTCTGTTCGCAAACCAATTTTAAAGAGTCAAACAGTTTTAAAATGGATTTTCAAAGGTGACTTGGCACACTGAATTTATGTCAAGTGGCGACTCTGAATAAAAATATAAATAATCCTTTTTGTGGAACAAATTTTATCTTTTGCCACTTTGATAATTAAAAACCCTTTCAAAATTAAAATATAATCTTTCGGTTGAAAAAGGGGTGTGACAATTGCTGCTGATTGTTCATCCTTGGATAATTGAATGATCTAGTTTCAAAGTTAGGCATAATATGTAACGACCCGATTTTCTGAACCGAAATGCTACACGGTGCTCATGACCCCGAAGGACCACAAGCTAACCTATGACTGATATCTGGACCTGTATATTGGATAATGTACATAAAATGCAAAAACATAAACATAAAAGGCCATAAGATTCGAACTAAATAAACGTCTGATAACAAAATGTCTAAAAAAGGTATAACAATACAAAAACAAATCATAAGTACTGAAAATACTGAGATCTAAATATCCAATCTGATATCTACTTTGAAAGCCTCTAACTGAACTGAATAAGGAGTTGAAGGAACATATCTCCAAGTAATTTCATCTAGCAGCTGAATAGTAAATGTAGCAATAATCATATCATCAATTCATATGATGTCATAGATTCATAATAACACATAAAGATTATATCTTGGCATCATTCAACACATAAACATGATCAACAATCCATTCATAACATGAAAACCATAATATATAGTTTTAGAAAAAGGTTCTTGAACTTCATGGACGAAAGGAGTCCATGAATGAACACACACATACCATAGAAAGGAAACCTTGATGATTTGCTAGAGAGTTCTTGGATTGGGAAAATTAATTCCTGATTATCTTGGAAAAAGGTTTGAATCTAGCTTTTGAGAGATGAGTTTGATGGAAACCCTAATCTTATGGTTGAGAGTGTAAGAGAGGGTTTTTAAGATGCTTAACTGAAGAAAAATAGGAAAAATTATGCCTCTTTAGGGTTATAAGTCGTGGAAGGTGAAGGAAAAGACCAAAATACCCTTACGAAATAATTTTCCAGTTGCTGAAAAATCATAGATGATGACCTTCGTGATAGGGCGTCACAATTGTGATAAGCTATCACAAATGTCGTCACTTAGAAGCTGGTTTCTGCCTAAGGCTGACGACCTTCGTGATAGGGCGTCACAAATGTGATAATCTATCACGAATGTCCTCACTTAGAAGTTGGTTTCTACCTAAGGCTGATGACCTTCGTGATAGGACTTCACAAATGTGATAAGCTATCACGAATGTCATCACACTGTTTCCATCCTGACATGCTGAAGTAAAATAGGCATAACTCTTTGCTTCGATATCGGATTTAGGAAAAATTAGTATCGTTGGAAAGCTAATTGAAGGATATTTCATTTGATATATAGTAAGCCACCCAGTTCATGATATAAAAAGTTTTATTGTTGATTGAATTTGACCCAAGTTTTGACGCTTACTTAAACTTGAACGATAGGAAAGCTTTCAACTTGTACTTTAGTTAGGGGACCTCTATGATTTAAATTCATGCTCAAATAGATTCCCATACTACATAATTTCTTAACAAACTAAATTTACATAGGATTTAAGGCTTTTGAAACATCCACGCATAGGAATGATGGGTTTTCATTCTAGTCCAAAATGTGGAGTACTACAATATCTCCCCCTTGGGAAAATTCATCCTCGAATGACTGAGATGGAAGAAATGATCAACTGAAGTACGTACAAGACATACACTACTAAAACATGGTTTTGGGGCTGACATGACTGATAAACTGAATACATCACATTGAACATGCATATCTGATGCATGTGTAACTGATTTATAAATGTAGGACTGAGTGTTCTGATGAATTGAGTTTCTCAAATGAGAATGCATATCTGATGTATGACAAATAAAATGAATCCATGAACATCTGATACATGACTATATGACTGACATGATATGTTTATGCATGATTGAAAGTACTGATAAGCTGACCACATATAGCTGGTGTGTGAATACATGACTGAACTGACTCACGAACATACGACTGAACTTGTAATGGTAAAGGCACTAAGATTGAACTAAAACATGAGAACATGACTGAGTCTGCTACGTGACATATGGATTGAACATTATGAACTGAGCTGAACCTCTGAATACTTGACTTATAGTTGAGGTCTAACTTGATGTTCAACTTATGAGTACCCTCCATTCTAAACTAAATTCGTTATGCAAGGAGAAACTAAAAGATCTAAGATATGGGAGCATTAAGAGAAGGTGGGGTATCTCCCTCTTGGGATGCTATGCCCCTATAAGAATACTTACCTTACGGAGATACTGGGTTATGCACAGGGCATCTATGAACTAGATTATAACTAAACTTCGGGAGTCAGAAACTAATGAATGATGCATTAGATGAACTAAATTGCAAATACTAGGAGGTTCTACCTTGAAATAGTTACATTCTCAGAGGTTTTGGATAGCATGAATATATGCTAGGATGAGAAAATAATCTATACAAATCTGACTGCTCACTGGCACGACATAAATACTGAAAGAAGGGGAACTATTCCTAAAATATCTCATAGCCTCTTGCACGTAGGTATGGTGCACAACACACGCATGTACAAGACTCTACTAGATGTGGCTTTCAGACTTCCTAGGACTCTATTGAACCTAAGGCTCTGATACCAAGTTTGTAACAACCCAATTTTCTGAACCAAAATACTACACGGTGCTCATGACCCCGAAGGACCACAAGCTAACCCATGACTGATATTTATACCTGTAAATAGCATAATATACATAAAATATGGAAACATAAATATGAAAGGTCATAAGGTTTGAACTGAATAAACATCTGATAACAAAATATCTGAAAAAGGTATAAAAATACCAAAATAAGTCATAAGTACAGAAAATAATGAGATCTGAATATCTAATCTGGCATCTAGTCTGAAAGCCTTTAACTAAACTGAATAAGGATTTGAAGGAACATGTCTCCAACTAACTCCATCTAGCAATTGAATAGTAAATATAGCAATAATTATATCGTCCTTGAATGAGAAGGACTTACTGTAAACTCAAAACACTGGAATGCTACTGTTGATTTGGAGCTCATGCCTCTGAACCTATAGCGTAACATAAAAGAAAGAACCATAGCACAAATACGTCAGTACGTCTGAATGTACTGAGTATACAAGTGAGGTAGGCTAAATGCAAAGGGTTATATGCATTAACAATGCTAACTAATATGAATGTGAGAATACATACATGCATAAACAACTATAACTAAACTTATGATGATGCTGACTACTGAGTCTAAATACTGACAACATGAGTGTACTGATACTGAGATACTGAATAGATGAGACTATTTCTGACAGTTTGAATTATGAAGAACTGGTCTGGTTGTCTATGTCTGACAGTCCAGAAGTTGAATACTGATATCATGAATTTTGATAACTGATATGACTGATACATGAGTTTAGAAAACCTGACTACTGAGTCTGAATGCTGACGACATAACTTTACTATTACTGAGGTACTGAATAGATTATTGACTATTTCTAACAGTTTAAATTATGAAGAACTGGTTTTAATGACTGTATCTAACAGTCCTAAAACTGAATGCTGGTAATGTTAGATATGACAACTAATATAGCTGATATAAATGTAGTGATCGGACTAATCAATATAACCAATACTGAATAACTGTATCTGACAGTCTAAGTTCTGATGGAACTATCTGAGTTTCATTATACTTAGAGTAACTAAATCTGAGATCAGTCCTATCTAGCGGGTGATCATGAGAATACTGATAATAAGGATAATTTGAACTGAGATCAGTCCTATCTAGTGGGTGATCTTTAAATCTGATGATTCTGATACTGTTTAACTATAGTTGAGATCAGTCCTATCTAATGGGTGATCTTGAAGTCTATTTATAATGATAAAGATTGATTGTATCTAATAGTACTGTATCTGTACTACTGAACTAAGTTGACTGTATCTGACAGTCCTGAATTTGTAACTGAAACTGTGGGATGTGTTCATCTAACTACATGCCTCAAGTTAAGCTGACTAGGGACCAATCTCTGCCCTGACTGGAAGGGTGTCAGTACCACGCCACCAGTAAAGACATCTGTTGTGGAGTCAGTCCTAATCTAGTGGGTGACTCCTGGGATCAGTCCTATACATATAAATGTGCTAACGGGTGACCCTTGAGTATGTCAGTCCAAATATAATAGGTGAAATCTCGTACCTACGCTGGCAACGTAGTTCTGTAACTTAGGGATTGCTTCTAGGGATCTCAGTCCTATTCTAGCAGGTAAGCCCCCATCCCTAGGTTCACTAGGTGTTGAATCCTACTCTCATCTGAAAGACACTGAACTGAATAACTGGGCTGAACTAAATAACTTAACTTAACTAATGTGCTAAACTGATACTAGTGGTATTGTTTAGCGGAGCTAAAACTGAGTTTATTGGATTTCGATGACAGAAGGAATATAATGAGTTATGAGGACTGATTAAGAGTACTGAAGTTACTAAAAGAACTAGAATTACTAAAGTTTCTGATATCACTAAGTACTGAGATTGCTGAGATTTACTGAACTACTGAGACTACAGAGATTTTTGAGTTTTCCTGAGTCACATGACTGACTGAATTCTATAGATCATGGCTTAACTGAGTATCGTGATAACATAACATGGCTCTAGGCACATAGCTATATTTTTTGGGTACAAGTACCCCCAAGACTCGATGGAAGAAAACTGACACACACGACTTACTTGATCATAAGAGTAAAGTCCATAATCCACAATATGATAAATAAGGGATTTCATACTAAGCATGGTTCTTAACAATCTATTTCATAGAAGGGAATTTCATACAACATGTATATACTTGCATAGCTTTCAATATCATGCTCATTACATATTACAACCACAATCCGTAATATCATAAATTTGGGAATTTCATGAAGTACATGGGTATTCTATGTCTTGTACATGAGTGGGTTTTACAAGTAAGCATAGCATAATTCCATAAGACTAGTTCATGAGTAATCCAACAGTGTTCACAAAACACATTATCAACATAAATAACATTGAATCATAGAGGCCTATCATGAATCCTTCCCTTAGTCACAATTTAGCTATAATGCATGATTTCTAGTCTCTTAGGTAATTTATCAAACACCTTACATACACAACTTAGGCATAGGTGTAAATCATACAATTACTTATCATAAATAATCAAACTTACATGTTTTCAACTCATATGATGTCATAGATTCATAATAACACATAAAGATTCTATCTTGGCATCATTCAACACATAAACATGATCAAAAATCCATTCATAACATGAAAACCACAATATATAGTTTTAGAAAAGGGTTCTTGAACTTCATGGACGAAAGGAGTCCATGAATGAACACACACATACCTTAGAAAGAAAACCTTGATGATTTGATGGAGAGTTCTTGGATTGGGAAACTTAATTCTTGATTATCTTGAAAAAAGGCTTGAATCTTGCTTTTGAGAGATAAGTTTAATGAAACTCTAATCTTATGGTTAAGAGTGTAAGAGAGGGTTTTTAAGATTCTTAACTGAAGAAAAATGGAAAAAATTACACCTCTTTAGGGTTATAAGTTATGGAAGGTGAAGGTAAAGACCAAAATACCCTAACGAAATTATTTCCCAGTTACTGAAAAATCATAGATGACGACCTTCGTGATAGGCGTCACAATTGTGATAAGCTATCACGAATGTCGTCACTTAGGAGCTGGTTTCTGCTTAAGGCTGATGACCTTCATGATAGGGCGTCACAAATGTGATAGGCTTTCACGAATGTCGTCACTTAAGAGCTGGTTTCTGCCTAAGGCTGATGACCTTCGTGATAGGGCGTCACAAATGTGATAAGCTCTCACAAATGTCGTCACACTGTTTCCAACCTGACATGCTGGAGTAAAATAGACATAACTCTTTGCTCCGATATTGAATTTAGGAAAAATTGATATCGTTGGAAAGATAATTCAAATATATTTCATTTGATATATAGTAAGCCACCCAGTTCGTTATATAGACCGTGTTATGGTCGATTGATGTTGACCCAAGTTTACGCTACTAAAACTTGAACGATAGGAAAGATTTCAACTTGTACTTGAGTTAGGGGATCTCTATGATCTAAATTCATGCTCAAATAGATTCCCACACTACATAATTGATTAACATGCTAAATTTACATAGGATTTAAAGCTTTTGAAACATCTACACATAGGAATGGCAGATTTTCATTCTAGTCCAAAATGTGGGGTATTACATAACACCAGGGGCTTTCTGGACTTTCTTGCCAAATTTGGTTGGATTCACATTGCTTACCATAAAAGAAGAAGAATCATTTGGATCAACCTACTCATATAGGTCTCTCTCTGATTTTCATCTTGCAGAATTGGAGAGTGAGCAACATTTATGTTGGGCAGCGGATTCATAATTAAGATGTTTCCTCTTGCCTGAGCATACACATCATTCGGGCCCATAAAAGATTGTATAAGCTTCTCATATTCAAGAGATTTTTTTAGTTTTACTTTACCTTAACAGTTACACACACTGGTGCACTTATCAAACTTGAGAGACTCTAGCTCATCCCAAAGTCTCTTAAGTTTAGTGAAATATCCTGCAATGTCATTATTTCCTTGAGCTAACCTATTTAGTTCCTTTTGTAGGTGAAATAATTTGGATCCATTAGATTGTCCAAATCTATGCTCTAGACTCATCCATACATCCTTAACAGTCCTAGAGTATATAACACTATTAGCAATATCCTTGAAAGAAGAGTTAAGGAGCCAATATATTACTATGTCATTGCATCTGCTCCAAGATTTCAGATCTAGAGATTGAGCATCTGGTGAAGTATCAGTACCAGTGATAAAACCAAGTTTGTTCTTGGCTGGCAGTGCTATAAGCACTGATCTCTTCTATTTTTGATAACATTTTCCATCAAATGGATTGTTAACCAAGGCCATTCCAGGTGAATCTGAAGAGTGAAGATAATAAACATGAGTGGGATCCATAGATGGTAGAGTTCTTGGGGTAAAACCAGAAGATGCTAAAAAAGTAGTGACTTTATCTGCCATTGTAGAGATAGGTTGGATGAAGGAAATTGATAGTCGAAAAGATGATTTATATGTAATAAGTTACCTCTCTGATACCATGTAAACAAAAACAGTGTTTGGGAATTTTCTGCTCTTCTTATTCCTTGCCAATCATATTTATTTATATAAGTTAAAGAATCTTCTCTACTAAGCTACAAAGACTAAATATACTAAAAAACTTCTCTTAAGCTAAAAAATAAGAAGCCTTCTGTGTAGCCTGTGCTATCCAACTGACCAACAGAGATCAGATTCTTCTTGAGACCAGGAATATATCTGACATCCTCCAATGTCCACTAATTTCCTGCTGGAGTTTTTATACAGACATCCCCCTTTCCTTCAATCGCCAACGGCTTGTTGTCAGTAAGATACACCTTTCTAAAATTTTCAGACTTGAAATTTTGGAGCAATTCCTTAATTGGAGATGAATGAAAAGATGCACCAGGATTCAACCAGGATGTCCACACTAAGGATTAGAGCATCCCTTATATCTTCTGCTGAATTAACAGAATCATTATCATCTCCAGATTTCTGATTCTTCTTCTTCTTCGGTTTTTTGCACTCTGTCCAAAAGTGTCCTTTATCTCAACAATTCTAACATATCACGTTGGAATTTTGTAGATATTTTCTACAATTCTTTGATTTTGATCTTCCATGTGTATTCTGACACCTTGATTGCTCTCTTCCCCTTTGATCAACACTGAGAGTACTACCAGATGACTCCCCAATTTATCATTTGCGAATACTTTTGCTAAGAACAACATCTCGAATTTCATCAAACTTTAGTTTCTCAGATCCACGAGAACTGCTAATCGTACAACAATATCCCAAGACTCGGGCAGAGATGACATCAAAATTAATGCTTTAATTTCATCTTCAAAATTATTATCCACAGAACATAGTTGATGAAATATCCACAGAACACAGTTGACTAACAATCATATTGAACTCATTTATATGATCATCAATAGATCCATTCTCAGACATCTATAAATTGAACAATCTACGTATCAGATATACCTTGTTCATCACAAATGTTTTTTTGTACATATTTGATAGTTCCTTCAACAGATCATATGTGGTTTTCTCCTTGACAATGTTGAACACCACGTTTCTTGACAAAGTCAATTGGATCAGTCCTAGAGCCTGCCGATCCTTGAGGTTCCACTTCTCCTCCATCATCGACTCCGGCTTCACCCCAATCAAGAGTTCGTGAAGATCTTTCTGCTACAGATAGTCTTTGATCTGGATCTTCCAGAAACCAAAATCGAACCCATCAAACTTCTCGATTCCAAACTTTGATCTTTCCATCTTCAGTGATCATGATGAATCTCCCAAGCTCTGATACCAGTTGTTAGGATCAATTTGCGTGCACACACACTAAATATATGGAGAGGATGAAGAAAACTAGAGAAAAAGTTCTTGAGAGAGAGAGATAAGTGAGAATGAATTACGTGGTAACACCCGTGAGTAAAATCCACAGCAGACAGACTATTTATATTAATGACTCAGAGTATGTACAGTTACACAAAAAAATGAGAATACAGTTATCATGTGAACATTAATATATAACAGTACGTCATATATTAATCAGGCTCCACAACCTAACAAAAAGTTCAAACAACATTTTTAAAGGTCTTTGCACTTTTAATATATTATAGATATAGATAGATATAGATTATAGATTTTAGATATTTAATATTTAAGATTTAAGAATACTTGGTGCAAGAATTAATTTTCAAATAAGAGATATTGAAGAATATATAACCATATACTTTTAAACTTCACCAAAACTAGTCAAGATTAAGGTGTGTGAAATAATAAAAGATGAAATTCAAAGAGAAGTTGAAGTAAGATGGCTAAATAGAACTTCAATACTAGTCCTTTTCACACTCATATAATAAAAATTGTGGAGGTGATATAATGATAAAACTAAGGTGGATTGATTACTTTGGTTTGTTTTTTTTGATTGTTTGTTTTTTTATTGTTAAATTGACTTAACTGTACCTCCTTGTTTTCGTTTCTTTTTATTTCCACTTACTTTCAGGATTGACTAATTCAAATTCGTTCGCTCTCAATAAAATCTTATATCTATATTTTTTTTTTTCCATTTTCAAGACTAAAACCTTATATATACGTTTAAGGGTGAAGGCATCATATTTATTCCACCACAATTCGAATGGTACTTCTTGACTTATTTTCTTTTTGATTTTTTCATCTGGTGTTTAGTATCTTCTTTGGGGTTTCCATAAATCTGAACTCTCTCCGCCTACCATAAGGCCATTAAAAGGGAAGCACTCTCTATCAGAAATTATTTACATTCTCATGACTGAAACCAAGGTGAGGGATAAAATTTATTTTCCTACTCAAAAGATTATGGAAAAAAAATGTCCAAGTCACAAATCAACTTTAATAAAACATAGTTGAATCATATAGGATGAATGTCCCACATAGTGCATGACAGATGAACTGCTTTAATTATGTCCATTGGTTAAACGGAAAGACACAAGTTACCCCTATGTTGTTTTCTATTTTTTGTTACCTCAAGTTATTGTCTTCTCCGGAAATTTTTTCAATATATACTTAATCTTGAAGGCCGACTTTTCAAGCAGAGTATTTTTTCCCATAAGCAACATCACCAAAATTCTCTGAGATCTTTATAAGATCATAACACAATTCTAATTTAATTCTTCGAGCACGAAAAATGATTCATCTGCAATAACCTTCCACTTCTTTCAAGCTCAAAGGTAAGTGAAAATCAAGTTGACATTACCCCACTGGACTCAAATTTAGTTGTGCATCGATGAGGATACTGGACACAAACTCCTTGGCTTTTATTTCTTAGTCCACATCATATCTTCCCCAGGAAATTCTCCTAGAATCGAGAGTGAAATTTTCATTATGTACGTGTTAAATCATAAATTAGTAATTGATCCAGTTTTCGGGAAAAAGTATCCTAAATATTTATCTCAGAGAAATTTGAAGGAAATTTTGAGAAAATCTCGGCGGATACTAGTTCTAGTTTCTTTACCAAGATAATAAATAAAGTATGTCATAAAGAATTAATAATTGGTTAGATATCGAGAAATAAAAACTGACCAAATTGATTAATTTGAAGTTTCCGACGGAGTCCATCATTGTCGGAAATTGGCTTGCCAAAAACGTTTTTGATGGATTTTATGTCGGAAATCAAATATTTTTGACGGTATTCTGATGGGAATATTCATTCTTTTTAGTAGTCCTAATGTGGTTCCGCCCCTTCATCTATATGCCCCTTCTAGTTAGTATGTAATCAAATAATTTTCTTACGAGTGTGTCATATATAAGTATAAATTATAGAGTTAATACATAAAAATGACCCTAAAGACACCAAATTATAACTTTGACCTAAAACTTTGATAGTGTACATAGGACCTTTAACTATTCAAAATCTGAAAAAATATAACATCCGATTTTGCAACCCCATGCGTGAGTTTCACTCGCGCCTACGTGGAAAGGTAATCCAATCACACGGTGCCACATCGTTAAAAGGGCTGACTTGGAGGGAGATCATATTTGTGCAGTTTTGAATAGTTAAACGTCATATTTGTACTCTGTCAAAGTTTTGCTTTTTGTATTAAAAAGGCGTCGTTTTTATTATTATTATTATTATTATTATTATTATTATTATTATTATTATTATTATTATAGCTGCAACACCTAACTTTTTTTTTAATTAAAAAATCGAACCCGCGCAGTAGGCTGAAGTAAGCGCCCAAGAAGAGCAAATAACACCACTGGGCTATTTAAGTGTCTTGTGTCATGTGGTTCAACATTAATTAACGGACATAAATATAGATTTTCTACCTTATATATATAACGTAATTTTTTTTACCAAGGGGGTTTGGGTGAACCCCGTGGCAACCACGTGGGTTCGCCCTGCATTAATTTAATATATTTTAATAACGTTAATTTAATAACATTGTAATACGTTAATTTGATAACGTTAATTTAATATACTACTACTACTATCCTTAATAGCGTTAATTTAATAGCGTTTTATTAAAACTATAATTTTTTTTATTAGTATAGTTTCATCTTTAATTTAATATTTAAATAAATTATATTTAGATATATTATATAACTTAAATTTGCCCTCTACTTTATAATATATATACATACCCGCGCGATTTTTTCATATGAGGCCGACCCACCTAATTAATAAATCTTCAATACTGCTCTTTTTTCGCAATGACAAAAGAAATTAGATGCCATTTTCATCTTTGAGCCAAAAATAATTAAAAAAATAATAGTGAAAAGTCATTTAAAGGTCATATTTGTGCAGTTTTGAATAGTTAAAGGTCATATTTGTGTACTGTTAAAGTTTAAGGTCATATTTATGTATTATGCCCTTAGATTTTAAGCTGGATGCGCCCAGTTTTGCATGTTGAACACGCGTTTTGCCAAGTAGGATTGGAGGTCATATTTGTGCAGTTTTGAATAGTTAAAGGTCATATTTGTGCACTATCAAAGTTTAAGGTCAAAGTTATAATTTGATGTCAAATTTATGATCATTTTTATGTATTAACTCTAAATTATATTAGTTTGATGTATACATTGAATGCTGGTAAATTGAATGCTGGTAAATTTGTACTAGGACCTAAGTAGTAGTAGTACAAGTTTTTTTTTCAAAAAACTCCAAACATGACCTTGTGGTTTCAAACCAAGACTTAAACAAAAAGTGAAGGACCAAGTTGCTGCAGGTGCAATAATAATGTATGTCTTGGATCTGAAAACGTATGATTTGTTTGGATGTGAAATAGTTATAACTAAAAAAACTATAACGATAAAATCAATAAATGACAAAATTGAATTTGTACCAAGCATGAGTTATGGTGTGATGGTTGTGATCTCTTTATTCTTAACTTAAAATTTTAGGTACGGGCCTTAAAGAATAGAAAAAATCATATTGAAGCACTGCATCTAGAATTATCTTGCAAAGCGTGGCATCGAATTTAGTAGAGCTCCAGTATGGATATCGAACACTGAGTGAGAAACAGGAAAAAAAAAAATTGAGCAACAAAATTGTGTTACGATAGCTTATATCCCTTCACCCTTAATTAAAGATCTCGAGTTCGAGCCCCGTGATAATGAAAAACAAATCTTATTGAAAGCACCGCTCCTAGAAATAAGTTATGCAATTGAATATGGTCGGACTTTGATGAGGATACATACACCCTGGTTCGATCCCCTAGTAATGAAAAAAATCATATAAAACAACACTATCCCTAAAAATAAGTTTTGCAATCCTTAAATTCAAATTTAGCGCGACTTCAGTACAGATATGAGATACCAAATATCAAATTTGTGAAATAAAAAAAAATGAATTGCAAATTAGTTGTTTTCTAGTGTTTGTAAAGGATCCCTCATTTTAAAAGATATAAATTGTAACATAAATAATTTAAGATTCTCTAATTGATGTAAAGAATGAATGTCTTCGTCAGTCTCTCAATTGTATGTTCCCCTACTTATTATCATCAAGATTCTTTTTCTCGTAAATTCATTTATTATTTTCTTTTTTTCTTCTAATATTTATTTGTTTTATATTTTTTTTACAACTTAGGGTGTGTTCGAAAGAAAGTTGATATCACGTGATCAGTAGGTTACGGATTTGAGTCGGGAAACAACTCCCGACAGAAACGCAAGGTAAGACTGCGTACAATAAACCCATGTAGTCCGATTCTAACTAGGACCCTTGTGGTAGAAATGCAAAATAAGACTGCATACATTTACGAACTGCTTTAATATGCGTTATTAACTGTTCTTGAACCGAGGATCCTTCCCAAATAGCCTCTCTACTTTCTTAAAAAAGAGATAAGGTCTGCGTGAATTTATTCTTCTATAATTTTATATATAAAATTACACGAGATATGTTATTATTATCGTTAAGTAATTTGCAGATTTGGTTGTACAAAGAAAAGATCTTGTGAAATCAAATCTAAGGCATGTCGTAAAATTTGAGATTTGCAAGTTTGGGGGAAAAAGTTCAAAGGAATCATCATTCATTTTTATATTTTTAGTACAATATCATCAATAATTTGAGGACAATAGGTCCAAAATTATACCCCTACTTACTAAGGATGTGAATGTTTATTACTTCGTCCACTCCAATTTATGTAATTATATATGTTTAATCAAAACGAATTTTTTTAAAAAGATATTTATAAATTTGTGGTCTAGAATAAGGTGAAAACATTAATTTGTATATCGTTTATCGTTAGGAATGTCAAATGGGTGGATTCCATTGACGGAGTTAGTAAATTTTATTTTTTGAGTTTCATATTTAAACTATTACGTGTGTGAGTTTTCTATCAGAATTATCACCAATCATTTATCAAAACATATCTCAACTATCAATTGTTGATTTTTCCTACCTGAATGACGGTGACATTTCAGGTATGAAAAGTGAATAATTGATAGTTGAAGTGTGTTTTGATAAATAGTTGTGATAGTTCAGGTAGAAAACTCTTTCGATATATTACCAAAAAAACCATAATAGTAATTTTGATGTGTTTTTAAACTTTCACTCCAAATAAATTTGTAGATCATTAACCCACCTAAAATACTTAGATTGAAATGAGCTTAACAATGAGTCAAAAAGGTAGGATAAATTCAGCTATAGATGAAATCGAGATTTAAAATTTATGAATTTAAATCCTAATCTTTTTAAGTAACTAAGTTTTAGATTAGTTGTTTGTACACATTCAATAGATTTTTAAGACAATACAAAGTCTAAACCAAAGATACTAAGTGAAGTCGAACCCGTAGACAACAATCTACCTCCTCCTTTGATCTGTCGCTTACGAGTTCATCTGAAATCATTAACTTTTGATCTAAGACTTACATTTGTCACATAGATTTATTTATAAAATGTGTATACATTACTCATTAAGCTACAACTCAGTTTAAGAAGAATTAGACTTCCCAATTCATAACATCAAATTATTTATCTAAACATTGCAAAGTTCCTATTACTGATCACTAGTGGAGCTGTGATAAGAGGTTGAATTGAATAT
Organism: Capsicum annuum; assembly: GCF_002878395.1. Classification (NCBI taxonomy): domain Eukaryota; kingdom Viridiplantae; phylum Streptophyta; class Magnoliopsida; order Solanales; family Solanaceae; genus Capsicum; species Capsicum annuum. The sequence continues at coordinate 27,075 of NW_025893027.1, forward strand.
CTTTTGTTTAAATATCAAATCGTGTTGCAATAATAACAACACATTTCATGTAATTTCATAAAACACGAAAAATAATGTACATGCATAACTTGAATGTATATTTTTTAATATACAAACTACATTGAATTCCTCTAACATTGAGAAAGATTCCAATGTAGTGATAAGTAGTGTATAAAAATCTCATCTTATTATGTTATTGAGTTCAATCCAAAATAAGAGGAAAACTAGATGATAAGACTTTTCTTAATAAATATTACAAATATTCTTAGTTTATCATTAATAAAATCGCTCTAAAAAACTAAAAAAAAAAAGTTGAAAAAAAAAAACTATTCTTAAGATTTAACTACATAAGTGATGGATACGACTCCTTTCTATTTCCAATCTCTTCATTTTTCCCAAGTCCTAACTTTGAATAGAAGACACATGTCATACTTTAAAACTAATGATTGAGATTTAAGTGATTAAAAATTCAAAGACGAAATGAAAAATTTATGTCCAGCTTTGGTACTTCACTTTAAGCTTGTCTTCACCATTAATTTCTTCAACATATTTCTTAATGTTGCGTGCCGACTCCTTAAGCTGAGGACTTCTCTCCAATGAGATGGACTTTAATGAAGCAATATCTCCAAAACTCAGTGGGATCTCTACAAGCTCAATACAAAATCGTATTTCTAATTCCTCGAGCACGGGAAAAGATTCATCTGCAGTAACTTGCCATTCAGAAAAAAACACATTAAACAATTTTAGAGATTTGAGATTGTGGAAGGTGACTTGTTCCATGTTCCATTCTTTTCCACCCTGGATGATTGTGCCTACTAGTTCCAGCTTTTGAAGGTTGGGTAGTGATCTCCCAATTCCTGACAGTGCATCTGATGTCAGATTGAACCCATCCATTTCCACTTCTTTCAAACTCGAAGGGAAGTGAAAATCAAACTGATGTACACGTGTATCCCAACAGCACTCAAAACTTGCACACACCTTTTCAAGTTTGTTAAGGACATCCAACCTTGGAAAATAAATTTGCTCTGCCACTGAACAATCCAGTTGGAATCCAAGGGTTCGAAGATTGGGAAACCGTTTGAAAATATTCTCCGAGTCTACCAAACAGGAAAGCTTGAGACGGTCTAATATTGTTAGATTCTCTAACTCTGTTGGTTTGTCAATATCCGAATTAAAGACAGAACAAATACTATTGATCTTCACATGTCGTAGCTTTGCAAGACTCCAGATAGTAGGGGATAATACCAAGTCTGGTCGAAAATTAACCACCACCAGAGTTTCTAGATTGCAGAGGTTTGAAAATGACGGAGGGAGAGCTTCTGCCTGAATCATAATTCTTAAGCACCTCAAATGAACAAGCATGCCTATTTCATTCAAAAAAGTATCTCGCAAAATCATACACAACAGCTCCAACCTTTTAAGAAGCCTCAAGTGTCTTACGTGACAGATGGGGGGAAGATAGGAGCATTCAAGTTGCAAAGAGAGGAGGTGTTTGACATAAGGATTTCTCTTTTCTGGATTGAACAAGGAAGAAGTATATCCTGAATGAAGGTCTTCATCATTGGAATGAGGGTCCACATCAATAATAAGGGTCCGGCTACGCTGCCTCAGATCTGAAGAAGAGGAGGAAGACAGAACAATTGAACTCGTCAAGTCAAATAACTTTTCCGTTCTAGCTTTTATCGAACAAAAATCATGCACAAGATCATGAATTTGACATCTCTGTTTCCTACGACCTCTCACTATTACCAAGCTACTAGCAATTAACTCATCCACAAAAACCTCCGTTACTTCTTCTACACTCTTCAAATCAGTTTGTTCCACAAGTCCCTCACTACTCCATAAATCTTTCAACTGAGAGAACTCAATATCTTCGTCCTTTGGATAACTTGCAAGGTACAGAAAGCACGGCTTTAGATGATCTGATAAATGGTCATAACTTAATTGTATGACCTTCATAACTTCCTCTTCATCCTTAAAAATAAAGGAACTCATATTATTAAGAATTTCAAGCCACAAAACCTCTTTCTTTGCCTTCCTTGACATGACTCCACTGATCAAATCAAGTACCAAAGGAAGCCCATCACACTTTTGGGATATTTTTTCTCCAACATCTCTTAGTTCATCAGGGCAACTTTCTTCTCCGAATACCCTTTTCTCTAATAACTCCCAACTTTCTTCAGGTCTTAGCAATCGAAGATCGAGAGGATCACTGTGGCATTTTCCATGCAAAGCTACTTCCTTTTTTCGGCTTGTTAAAATAACTCTGCTCCCTTTCTGAAATTCAGATGGAATGGCGTACAATGGTCTTGTTAGCTCATCCCATGTTGCAGTATCCCACATGTCATCCAAGACAACAAGGTACCTCTTTCCAAACAGTTCTTTCCGTAACTTATCAGCAACGTCATCGTCTATGTCATCCTCATTGAATCTTTCTTTCAAACCCATAACTTGATTGAAAATTTTCTGCAACAACTTTTTCTCATTACGTTCCTGGTCGACTGTGCACCAAGCAAGAATGTCAAAATGACCAACAACAGACTTTTCATTATATACTTTGTAAGCCAAAGTAGTTTTTCCAAGCCCTGGCATGCCGACTATGGAAATGACATCTACCTCAGCTGGTCCGCTGGTGAGCTTCCTGATTATCCACTCTGTCTCCTCCTCAAATCCTACAACTATTTTACCAGCTATTGACGACTTGTTTATAACTGGCTTGTTGGGAGAGTCTACAAAAATGATACTCGTGTTCTTGGAGATCTTTTCTTGTACCTCTTTTTTGACAAGCTTGATCTTCTCTATGGCATCAGGAAGTAAGAAAATAAGCTGCAAGAGACCATGATCTCTGGCAAGAATTGAGTTAATGGCATGTTCCGCCTTATAAGCCACATCTAGAATACTAGTCCAAAGATCTCTATGCAATTCTTGCTCCACATTCCCGAAGAACGATCTTATGTGTTCTAAGTCTTCTTTCACCCAACCAATTTCATCTTTTATCAAAGCCACTGAATAAGCATTGGAATTGAGCAAGTCATTTAAGTTTCTGAGTAGAAGAGTCATGAAAAGCGGCCCATCACTCATGGGGAAGCAGAGCTGAGATGAGTCTGCAGGGACTATCAAGAAAACATTCTTGAGATCTTCCTTCAGAAGTTCAATATTTTCCAGCAAGTCTCGACTTGCACAACTTATTTTGTTCATATTCTCTTCATCCGTTGAGTTCTCTTCTAAGTTGCGAATGAGAATTGACACCTCCCTGATAAGTGCTCCAACACGTGCCAATAGAACAAATAATTTTTCGTAATGAATAAAGTCCTGCGGCATATCTGTAAGAAAAAGCAATAGGAACTCTATCAAGACATGAATGCTGAATGCTGAAGTGCTACAAGGTATAGCATTAACCATGTGCTGTTGTAGGTGAATCAGATGTTCTCTAAGAATGTCTGGAGATGCTTCTAGGAGCTTCTTAATGAAGCATCCAAGTTCTGCCGACTTTGAAGCTTCCAACATTGTAGAACATATTTGCATAACCTCCAGTGAAACCGGAATTATCTTCAAAAGTAGACGAACTAGCATGGAATTGACTTGATCTTCATCTTTTTCATCTGTTTCATCTTCGTCTTCTTCAGCTGTTTCATCTTCGTCTTCTTCATCTGTTTCATCTTCATCTTCGTCTTCTTCATCTGTTTCATCTTTATCTTCTTCATCTGTTTCATCTTCATCTTCTTCGTCTTTTTCATCTGTCTTAAGTTGATAAGACAAAAGGGCAAAACAGAAGTGTCCTACTCTCTCAGCCATAAGTTGAATCTGCGGTAAGACATATTCAATTGCCTCATGCTCAATGCAACCATTTACTTTGAGCCCATGGAAATCTCTTAAAGTGCCAAATACATTCTGAAGAAGCTCATATTGAGTCATTGATGGCCAAAGCAACTCAGCACGAACCTTGGGTAGATAATGGAGATTCACAAGGAGCGCGTCCAAAAGTTCAACCAACTGATCCTCAGTCATGGTGGCGCTTGATTCAGAATGATGATCTGAGGTGATAGAAGTTTTGATATTTTCAAGGAGGCAAGGAACGACATGATCCTTTAATTTAACCAGCATATCATCTCCACTCTGATGAAAAAGTGACTGAACTAGATCATGAATCTCATATGATATGCAAGACATTTTGGCTTTAGAACCATCGGAATTGTAATAACAAAGCTGTAAACATGCCGACAAAAATGTCAGCTCCAATTTCAGGTTTTCAATTTGATCCGTATCAAGAACAATTTGATCTTCTTCATTCTTTAACCTCTCTATGAAATCAAGAAGATTTACAATATCCTCGCGAAGCACAACAGATGATAGCTGCTAAAAAAACAAACGTGCATCAAAAGTTTCAGTGCACATATTTGCCATGACAAGTTTTACTCTTATATTAAAGGCAACTAATGTAAATGTAAGCTAAATGTTGTTTTTACAGACAATTTTTGCTCTTATTTTACGGACAATTTTTAGATTCTTCAAAATAGCCTACTGAGTAAGCCAAATGTTAGTCAGAAGCAAAAGTTAGATTTCTCAGAACGTCACTCAACTAATGATAATTGGTCCAAAAATCACGCTACATATTCAGGTGGTATTCACGCGGTTTTAGATGATGTGGCATTTGTTTAACAAGCCATTTGAAAAATAAAAATCTATCCATTAAAACCATTTTACTGACCCACTCACTCCATGACCTGACCAGGTAACTAATTTGCAGTTAAGTTACTTGCATCGCCTAGATCCCTCAGCCACTACTCGCTCCGTTTCATAATAAATGAATTGTTGGATTTTGGCACACAGATTAAGGAAAAAACATTAAAGACATAAATTTAACACAACTTTCCATTTTTACCCTAAAAAAAAGAAAAAGCTGACCTTGTAATACCTTTTCAAAAGTTAATTGGTTGTCAAATAATAAGGTATTGGTTATTTTGAAACACCAATAAATACCCCAACAATTCATTTATTTTGAAACGGAGGGAGTATTAATTTCTCCAAGTGGATGTCTAGCTCAACATCTTTTTCAGTTTGTTCTGTCCTAATCTTCTTAGCAAGTTTTTTCATTCTTTAAATTGCTTTATCCTATTATTGATCTGTGTCGCTCAATTAAGCAGTTGTTCCATCGTAATTTTGGGGTGTGAATGTGGCTACTGCCTTCGGCCACTCTAAAAGGGAAGTCATCCTATGAACTATAGTTGAGTCAAATCCTTTACTAAATCATATGAGAGTTTTTGGACGTCTAAGGTATGCTTTAATGCGAAGAACGGTGATGAATTGACTCCTCATGACGTGACTATAGTGTCCTAGGCTATTCATCAACACACGATGGATATAGGATCACAAGTTTCAAAAGTCTCATTTTTTTCTTAAACTTCATGCTCATTCATATTGTGTCACATAAATGAAACGGATGAAAATACAGATATGAGAACTCAAACAACAATCCCAGACGACATCGATAACATATTATATTTTCAAGGATTATTCGAAAAATCATCCTAAGTCAGTACAACATAACAACAACATACCCAGTATAATCCAAACTGGTGGGGTCTGGAAGGATCGGATGTAATGTAACGACACCAAAATAACATATCATAAACAAAGCAAATAATCATCCAAGTATAAATGTAGGTATTGAATGACGTACCAATAATTTTTGTGTTTCTCCTTCATTTTCTTTTCCTCTTCCCATGTTTGCATTCTCAAGATCTTATGTATAAAAAGTAAATAAATGCAATCAGCATCTAATTAACACCAAAAATGTCAATTTAGCAAATATTAAGTAATTAGCAAAGAAGAAATTACAACACTCAAATATTCTTCAGCATATCATACCTTAAAGTTTAGGATTAAACTTGTCTGAAGAAAGTCAACGCAGGGAATCAGAAAGTATAAGCAATTTGAAGAAAGAAGTTAATTGGCTAATGACAAACTTGAAAGGCCACCCAATAGAAACAAGAAGAAGAATTAAATAGTAATTCATTGACTTTTGAAATTGTACTTGTCGTTGGTGGTCACGTTTCAAAACACCAAAAGAAAATAAAATTTGTTACCATAAAAAGTGAATTCAATTACATTTATTTTGATCTACTTTTGTATTGATTTTGTTAAGATTTACATGAATTTAACAACTTAATATATTTACATGGCATAATTTGTGATAGATTAGTAGAAAGAAAATTATTTTATTAATAATTATTGATAAATTTAACATTTATAATAATTAAGAACATTTTAGTAAACTTACCAGTTACGATATCATACCATCAAACCAAACAATAAAACTGTTATTTAATAGTATAACAGTGAACGATACAGTCCATCCAAACATTTTATTATATTATACTGTACAGTACAATATCATATTATACACTACTGTTAGTGAAATTATACTATTTATATATGGTTAAAATTATTTTTTATGTATATATAATTGATGTCGAACCCTCTTCAGCTAGTTCGTATGCCTACTTTTTTCCGATTTCGAACTCCCTTAATAGTATAATTCCAAAATTCCAATTCGATCATGCATCAACTGCTATTTTAAAAATAAGCATCTGCTAATCAGAAGATCATCAGTGTTTCTGCTTCTTGCTCCTCACCATGCTTTGCAAACTATGTATCTTTTCTTTCACTTGGAGAGCTCATATTTCTTTGATGGCTAAAAATGCATCCTCAATCTTCTACTTGAAGAGCTCATGATGTAAAAGGAAAAGATTTAGCAGAAAGAGGTATAGACGCGGGGAAAACTGGATGTAAGAAAATATAAGCAAACCATTAGTGGCTGATAATGTAGTAATTTGTCAATTACGACTAAGAACAATAAACTTTCTTCTCTAAGAGTTATGAGAAGAAGAGAGTAAGAGAGATTAAGAGAAGAAGAAGAAGAGGAAATGTTGTTTATTCACTGAAAAGCTTGTATTAAAATGAAGAGGAATGCAGTGATTTAGCTTGCGTCAAATGAGGGAATTAACCATACATATACATATATAGTACATTGATCACTGTATTGTTGAGATCAGTTAATTAGCTAAGTATCCGTTAATAACTAACTTTTGGAATCTTAACTAACATTACGAACTAAAGACAGTTTTACCCTTATGATTACTAACTAACTCTATGATCTCTTATTTCTATGAAGTATTAAACGTCAAGTACTATGTTTTAATGATTTTATTCATCTTATATTTTAACACCCCACTTTTTTGGGGCTAAAGTTGAACCATCTTTCTGATTTATATAGACCCGAATCCAATGGTTTCTAGTTAGCAGTAAGTGTGAATAACAATGCTTTAGTGTGATAACATCTTTGGAGATGAGTACACATCACGAGGTCTCAGGTTCAATTCCCAGCACTAGGTGTTTTCTTCTTATTTGTTCTAGCATTGATGGATAGAGTTACCTAGTACTTGTTGCTGGTGGGAGGTGGCAAGTATCCCGTGAATTTAGTCGAAGTGCGCACAAGCTGGTCCGAACACCACAAAAAGAAAAAAACTTTTGACCATAAGGGTTTCTGGAAAAATATATAGCCGTTTTTAATATACTTTCTCTGTTTGCTTTTACTTGTCACATTTTGACTTAACACATCCATTAAGAAAAACAATTACTGACATGACAATTTTACCATAGTGCCCATACTAAGCGATGTTTACTATTTGTGTCTGAAATTAATTGGGAAAAAAGGAAAAAAGAAAATTGTATTTTCTTGATTTGTCCAAAATGACAAGTAAAAACGAAAATCAAATTAAGAAAATAGTAGCAAGCAAAAGCAAACGGAGGGAGTATATAAACAACACATGCTAAATCCTCGATCAATAAGTTGTAATTGAAACTTTGTGATAACTGGAATCCATGTTATGTTCCCTCTTCCTTCCTTCCCAAGTAGTCATTTTCAAATACCGTCTACCATTATTATCAGCATAATTCATAGACAGACAACTTAACTAGGTCCTTAACTGATAATTAAATACTCCAACATTGAGAATGCACATCTGGACACTTCAATTCATCCATATTGTGACTTGTCAACACCTGACGTTGACTTGACACATAAATTTTGGAAAGAGTTTAGATGATTCAATTGTAAGTTGGAGTTTTATTTGACAGTTGAGACCATGTTAAGGTGACTATCTATGCGTGCCAATCCCAAGTTAGGCATTGGAACTTGCTAGCTAGTTTCATGTTTTGCTGTGACAAAAGATTACAGCTGCAACACTTTACAAGATGTAATAATACATCAGATCTCATGGTAACGAAAAACAACACATACATACAATAAACAGCTCTACCAGTTATGAACCAACGAATTGGATAGAAACTGCTGGGACACGACATAAATGTCTTGATGATCAAACCTTTATATCTGCTCTCTGCAAAGAAGATTATACAAGTTGTTAAAAAGTAACATTGGAAAAACATATATTCTACAAAGGAATTTAACATACGAAAGAAGCTTGTTATACTCACCGATATATGCCTGGAGATAATGACATAAGAGGACCGCATTTCACGCTCAATCTCACTAGATTAACATTACCTCAAGATTGTCTTCTCCCGTCATTTCTTCAATATATCCCTTAATATCTTGAGAACTGACTCTCCAAGCTGAGGGATTCCCAACAATGAGATAAACTTTATTAAATTTTCATTAAAGTATCAAACTTCTCATCCTATTTCTAACATTTATTTGTTTGGTATTTTGTGCTTCAATCCATTAAATTCTCTATACCCTTGTCGTATTATTTGCACTCCATATTGTCAAATTTGTTTATCATTTTATTCTCTTTCTTCCTCTGTCAGACTCCACAAAATGCTACTATAATTGCTCTCTTATGTGTTGAGTTTTGACGTACATTTTCCTTTTCATGATTTGAACAAGTTGAGCATCTGCTTACTCCTTGAATATGGCTTGTATTTACCATCGTCCATAGCTATGCCTTCTGGATAGTTATATTCTTCAAGATTGGTAGGCTCTGTTATGAGTAACACCGGAATCGACCATCCATGGGTCTGTTGCAGCTTGGTTACCTGATATAAAATTTGCCTTTACCTCTAAATGATTGTGAGACTGTGACCTGCAAACATTTGCAGTATGACCCTGTTTGTTGCATAGTTGACAGCGAACAGGGTTACTGGTGCAACACCCGCGTGCAGGAGCACTTCTACGATTGTTGGAACGCCATTGTGAGTTGTTGTTGGGACAACGAGCAGTGCGATTGCTGGAATTGGTGGATCTGTTGTGAGTTGTAATTGCACTGGTTTCTATCTTCAATTCCTCATGTTTTAGAAAGAGCTTATAATCAATTAGTTTCGAATACAACTCATCATACAAGATGATGGAATCTCTTGCTCGAATTGCAGTGGAAATTTCACGAAAATCTGACACAAGGCCACTCAGAAATTTCACTACCAACTCATCGTTTGTGCCTGTAGCACCGGCGATGGCTAGCTCATTGCAGATAGAGCGCACTTGATGGAGATAATCGGCAACTGGGAGGGAATCCTTTGATAGTCCCGTGAGCTGGTAGCAAAGGCTAAAAATTTAGGCTACAGTTGCTAGGTGTAGGGAGTGCCAAACAAGTTTAGCAGTGGAGGCAGCAGCTACAGTTTCATCATCGTCGGATCTGACAGAAGCCATTATGGCATTCTGGATCAATTGATCTTGGTGGAACAAAACGCTTTATGCTGGATTCTCTATTTCTCTACCATTCTGTATGGTAATTGTCGAAGGAGCAGGAGAAGAGCCATCAAGATGGCCAAACAGATAGTGCCCACACATGAGCATGGAAATCTATGCCTTCCATTTAGAAAAGTTATGGCTGCCAACAAGTTTTATCGGCAGCTGGGATATCTAGGATTAAATTGAACAACAACGTTAGAGTTTCTTCCATTGGTGGAGTCCGCATTCCATACGTCCCAGACATGCTAAGAGGAGTCTGTGATGGTAGTAAAAGGATCGAAAAAAATCTCGGGAGAGTTAAGATGTCATCTCTGATACCATATGAATAATTGAGCAAGATGACACAAAAGATGAAGATCTTGTATTAATGGATGAAGAACTGATATATATACACAAAATAACTAATAGCCTCTGTGAAAGTGCTCCTCCTACTGTAGAAACAAAACCAGTAAACTAGAAAAATAAGATAACAACTCATACAATTATGGATACGAAGCTAACAACCTGTAACTATGTACAGTGCAGTAATAACGTTATAATAATAATAGCATGGTAAAGAGTGAAAAGAATCAAAATAATATCAGTGGCATACATACGTACATGCCTGGCAACAATGTTTTGAGGCAGAAAGAAGATAAGAAGGTTAAGGGAAATCAAACTTCATCCCTAAAATTACAAAGCAACTATATATTTCACACGACATATATCAACTAGCTATTTGACGTACAAAAAGTGTATCCCATTTTCTCACCATATCAACTAATATAGTTCTTTCTATAAAATCATGAATTGACAACCAATCAAGAACCGAGTACCTCAAGCTTGTCTTCTCCCATAATTTCTTCAACATATTCCTTAATCTTGAGTGCCGACTCTTTAAGCCGAGGGTTTTTCCACACTGAGATTGACTTTAATGAAGCAATATCCCCAAAACTCTCTGGGATCTCTGTAAGCTCATTACAATATTTTATTTCTAATTCCTCGAGCAAGGGAAAGGATTCATCTGCAAGAACCTGCCATTCAGAAAAAGACACATCATACAATCTCAGCAATTTGAGATTCTGGAATGACTCGTTCCACGTTCCATTCCTTTCCAAAATGGATTCTTGCGCGTATTAAGTGCAGCTTTTGAAGGTTGGGTAGTGATCTCCCAATTCTTGACAGTGCATCTGATGTTAGATCGAACCCATACAATATCACTTCTTTCAAGCTCAAAGGGAGGTGAAAATCAAACTGCTGTACATGTGTATGGAGAAAGCACTTAAATGAAGCATTAACTCTTTCAAGTTTATTAAGTACATCCAATCTTGGAAAATATATCTGTTCTGCTGCTGAACAATCAATGTGGAATTGAAGGTTTCAAAGATTGGAAAACCTTTTGAAAATATCCCCAGAGTCTACCAAACAGGAAAGCTTGAGAAACTTTAATGATGTCAGATTCTCTAACTTTGTTGGTTTGTCAATATCCGAATCAAAGACAGAACAAGTTTTGATGTCCACATGTCGTAGCTTTGAAAGACTCCAGAAAGTAGGGGATAATACCATGTTTGATGATCCATTGTTTCTCACCTCCAGAGTTTCTAGATTGCACAGATTTGAAAATGATGGAGGGAGAGCTTTGGCCTGCATCTCAATCCTTAAGCACCTCAAATGAACAAGCATGCCTATCTCATTCAGAAAAGTTCCCTTTTCTGTCAAGATTCTACCCGATAGATCCAACCTTTTAAGAAGCCTCAGGTCTCTTAGGTGACAGCTGTGGGGAAGAACTTTGGAGAGTCCACCGTATATCTTCATTATAAATAATGGTCCTTCTACGCAGCATCAGATGTGAAGAAGAGGATGAAGGCAGAAAAATTGAACTCTCCAAGTCAAACAACTTTTCCTTCCTAGCTTTTATCGAACAAAAATCATGCACAAGATCATGAATTTGGCAACTCGTGTGCCTACCACCTCTCACTATTACTAAGCTACTAAAAATTAACTCACCCACATTCTTCCACACTCTTCAAATCAGTTGGTTCCACAAGTCCTTCATCACTCCATAATTGTTTAAACAAAGAGATATCAATATCTTTGTCCTTTGGATAACTTGCAAGGTACAGAAAGCACGGCTTTAGGTGATCTGACAAATGGTCGTAACTTAATTGTATAACCTTCATCACTTCCTCTTCATCCTTAAAAATAAAGGAACTCAAATTATTGAGAACTTCAAGCCACAAAGCCTCTTTCTTAGCAGTCGAAGATCAAGAGGAGCACTGTGGCATTTTCCATGCAAAGCCACTTCCCTTTTTCGACTTGTTAAAATAACTCTGCTTCCTTTCTGAAATTCAGATGGAATGGTATATAATGGCCTTGTTAGCTCATCCCATGTTGCAGTATCCCACAAGTCATCTAACACAATAAGGTACCTCTTTCCAAACAGATGTTTCCGTAGCTTATCAGCAACATCATTTTCTATGCCATCCTCAATGAAACTTCCTTTCAAACCAGTAACTTGATTGAAAATTTTCTACAACAACTTTTTGTCATTATGTTCCTGGTCGACTGTGCACCAATAACGAACATCGAAATGACCAACAACAAAGTAATCATTATATACTCTGTAAGCCAAAGTAGTTTTTCCAAGCCCTGGCATGCCAACTATGGAAACAACATCTATCTCAGTTGGTTCGCTGGTGTGCTTCCTAATAATCCACTCTGTCTCTTCGTCAAAACCTACAATTATTTTGCCAGCTATTGATGACTTGTTTTCAACTGGCTTGTTGGGGCAGTTTGTAAAAATGACACTTGTTTTCTTGGAGATCTTCTCTTGTACCACTTTTTTAACAAGCTTGATATTTTCTATAGTATTAGGAAGTAGGAGGATAAGATGCAACAGACCATGATATCTGGCAAGAATTGAGTTTATGGCATGTTCTGCCTCATATGACTGCTAAGAATCACACCCTCATCTGGCAGTGTGTGTTCCCATCCTTGGTTCACTCGGTGCTAACTTCTTCTCCCATCTAAAGAGACTGAATATGATTAACTGACTAGACATGGACTGGGTTTACTGAATTCCGTTGATTGATAGAATACTACTGATATTTGATAACTGACTGAGATCATGAGGTTTCCTGAGTTACATGACTGATTGATTTCTACTGAATCATGGCTTGATTTTGGGTTTCGTGAAACATGACATGGCTCTAGGCACACAACTATATTTTTCGGGTACAAGTACCCCTAGGACTCGATGGAAGGAAACTGACACACATAACTAACTTGATCATAAGAATGGAGTCCACAATTCACAATATCATCAATAGGGGAATTCACACAAAGCATGGTTCTCGACATCTTCTATATGGAAGGGAAATTCATACAACATGCATATACTTGCATAGCTTCAATATAATGCTCAATCCATACCACAACAACAACGCATATCTATAACGCGAAGTTCATGGGGGATCATAAAAATTGGAGCATAGACTTGTCATTTAAGCACTATTGAATCATGGGACATGAATCTTATCACCCTAGGCATTTTATCAAACACTTTGCATGCATTCTTTTATCTTAGGTATGTTCTTGAATCTCACCATATTAAACCACATAAAGATCATGGATTTTCAACTAACAAACTCATATACTTCATGAAAACACCCTTAGATATCATCTTAAAACTTATACCACAACAAGACAATCACAAAATAATATTTATAGCATGGTTCTTGAGATCTATGAATGAAATAGATCCATAGATGAACACTACGCATACCTTCGATTAAGAATTCGTGGAATTTACGATGGAATTTGCTTGGAACTTGAAACTCCCAATTGAATCGTAGACTTGTTCTTGATGGTTCTTGAGAGAATTTCAGCAAAAGCACTCTATTTTTGTGTTTTAGAGCCTAAATCCCGTGTTATGAATCTTATATATGGGTGGAAAAGGACCAAATACCCTTAAAAATACGGAGGTGGAATGCTGAAAGACTGGGCACCCACCGGAGTTGCCAGGTGGCGCCCGCCAAGTCCACCGCTGTGGACCAGGTGATGCCTACCTTAGAGCAGTGCTTAGCTAGGGCGGTGCAGGCCTATCGCCCCGATCTACTATTTTGGAAACCCAAACACGCCCTTACGCTATCTAAAAAATTTTGAAACTTACTCGGGATGTACTACGACCTTGCCCAATCACAACGCAACTTGAAAATCCAAAAATGAAGGTCGAGAAGGTCGTCAAATAAATCTCCGAAGTTTGGAGGTCTAAAGTGAGACTAAGTGTTGAACACCTATAAGAATTTTCTAAGTTTTGAGGCTTGTAATACCGAATGAGCTAAATTTCAGACTTAGGATTTTACGAGGTATTACAATATCTCCCCCTTGGGAACATTCATCCTAGAATGAGAATCAACTGAAAGGGGATTGAAAGACAAGCTGAACATGAACTGGACATGAATGACTGAGACATGAATTCATGACTGACATGCTAAATATACTGAACTCATGCATATCTGATGCATGGATAACTAATACATGAATGCGTGACTGTGTGTTCTGATAATCTGAGTTTCTTATGATAAGAATGCATAGCTGATACATGATTTTATAACTGAACTGATACATGAATGTATGACTGAGAATGCAATGGTAGTAAGTACCAAGTTTATACTGGGAACATGAATATGAAACTGAATAAGCTTAAGGAGAACTATTACCTTGAGCTTGATCTGAATTGGTGGAGAAGAGGTCAGGATACTTGGTACGCATATCTGCTTCTGCTTCCCAAGTAGCTCCCTCAACGGACTGATTTTGCCAAACCTTAACTGGAGGGACTTCTTTGGTCCTCAATCTATGAGTCTAATAGTCTAAGATTTCAACCAAAATATCCTTATAGGAGAGACTGTTCTAAACGTCAATGCTCTGAATAGGGACTACAACTTTCGGGTCACCTATGCACTTCTTGAGAAATGAGACATGGAAGACTGGATGAAATGAAGCTAGATCTGAAGGCAATTCGAGCTCATAAGCTACCTTGCCTAAGCAACTGAGAATCCTGAAGGGACCGACATAGTGGGGACTAAGTTTTCCTTTCTTGCCAAACCTCTTCACTCCCTTCATGGAAGAGATCTTGAGATGGACATAGTCATCGACCTCGAACTCGAGATCCTTTCTACGAATATCAGCATAAGAATTCTGTCGGCTCTGAGCAGACCAGAGTTTTTATCTGATTAACTGACCATTCTCTAAGGCATCGAATACCAAGTCAGGACCTATGACTAAGGCATCACTAACTTCAAACCAACCAATTGGAGATGTACACGTCCTACCGTAGAGAGTTTTAAATGGAGCCATTTGAATACTAGAATGATAGCTACTATTGTATTCAAATTCAATCAAAGGCAAGTGGTCATCCCTTCCTTGAAATCAACTGCATATGTCCTTAGCATATCTTCAAGAGTCTGAATGGTTATTTCTACTTGACCATCTGTCTGAGGATGAAACACTGTACTGAGATAGACTTGGGTATCAAGACCCTTTTGGAATGCTTTCCAAAAGTGAGGGTGAACTGGGTACCTCTTTCTGAGATGATAGATACTGGAACACTGTGTAATCTGACCAACTCCCTAATGTAGAGTTTGGCGTAATCCTCGACTGAATAAGAGGTATGAACTAAAAGGAAATGAGCTTCTGTCTATAATGACCCAAACTGAATTATGCTGATGACGAGTGTGAGGCAAACTTGTCACGAAATCTATGTTCACTTCTTCCCACTTCCAAGTAGTAAGGGTGAACTCCTGCATGGAACCACTAGGCTTCTGATGCTCTATCTTTACCTGCTAACATGTAGAGCACTTAGCCACAAACTCTATAATATGTCTCTTTATCCCACTCCACCAATAGATCTCCCAAAAGTCATGGTACATCTTAGTGGCCCCTGGATGAATAGAGTATCGCGCACCATGCGTTTCTGCAAGAATTCACTGCTTCAAGTCATCTATATCTGGAACACACAGATGAACCTGACAACGAAGGACACCATCTATCCTTTGGGAGAAAACCTCAACCTTCTGATCCTGAACTGACTTCTTTAGCTTAAAAAGGCTAGGATCCCTGTCTTGTTTTTCTTTCACCTCAAAAACTAGAGATGAATCTGAACTACTCTGAACACATACACCACCCTCTAAAGAGTCGACTAACAGAACACCTAGTCTGGCAAGATGATGGATTTACTGAGCTATTTTCTTCTTGCTATCCTTAATGTGAGAAACACTACCCATGGAGATTCTACTGAGAGCGTTGGCCACAATATTGTCCTTGCCTGGATGATAAAGGACACTCATGTCATAATCTTTCAAGAGCTCTAACCACCTTCTCTGATGAAGATTGAGATATTTTTGAGAAAAGACATACTGTAGACTCTTATGATCTGTGAAGACATCTACATGAACTCTATATAGATAATGCCTCCAAATCTTTAAGGCAAATACTACGGCTGCCAACTCAAGATCATGAGTAGGATAATTCTTCTCATGGTTCTTTAACTGGAGGCGTAGGCTATTACCTTACTATACTACATGAGGACACAACCTAAACCTACTCTGGATGCATCACAATATGCTACGAATCCATCTGAACCATCTGGAAAAGCTAGAACTGGAGCTGAGTCTTCAACTCCTGAAAAATCTTCTCGCAAAAATCTGACCACTGAAACTTGAACTTCTTCTAAGTCAATCTGTACATAGGGGATGCAACATAAGAAAATCCATCGACAAACCATTTGTAATAGCCAGGCAAACCCAAGAAACTCCTTATATCTGATGGAGAGATAAGGCGAGGCTAGTTTCTTACCGCTTCGATCTTCTAAGGATCTACTCTAATGTCATCACAAAAAATAATATGGCCAAGGAATGATACTAACCTTAGCCAAAATTCGCACTTACTGAACTTGGCGAACAACTGATGATCTCAGAGAGTCTGAAGAACAATTTCGAGATGGTCTGAATGTTCATGCTCCATGCGGGAATATACCAAAATATCATCTATGAAGACTATGACGAACATGTCCAAGTACTGCTTGAACACTGGGTTCATCAAGTCCATGAAAGCTGCAAGGCATTGGTAAGATCAAAGGATATGACTAGAAATTTGAAGTGACCATACCGAGTACGAAAAGCTATCTTTGGGATGTCACATTCTCTAACTCTTATATGATAATAGCCTAATCTGAGGTCTATCTTGGAGAAATAACTGGTACACTAAAGTTGGTCAAACAAGTCATCTATTCTGGGAAGAGGATACTTGTTCTTGACCGTAACTTTGTTAAGCTGACGGTAATCGATACACATCCTGAGAGAACCGTCTTTCTTGCATATGAATAAAACTGGTGCACCCCACAAGAATACACTGGGCCTGATGAATCCCTTATCTAATATATCCTTCAAATAATCTTTCAATTCCTTGAGTTTTGCTAGTGCCATTCTGTATGACGGAATAGAAATAGGCTGAGTATATGGAATAAGGTCAATGTTGAAGTTTATTTCCCTTTCAGGAGGAATTCTTGGAAGATTTCCCTTTCAGGAGGAATTCTTGGAAGATCGTTGGGAAAGACATCTGAATATTTGTTAACCACTAGGACTGATTCGAGACTGGGAAATTCAAAACTGGAATCCTTAATATGTACGAGATGATACACGCATCCCTTACAAATATTTTCCTTGCCCAAAGGTAGGAAATAAGCTGACCCCTGAAAGATGAAGTACTAGCCTTCAACTCTAGGACGGGCTCATTCAAGAATTGAAACTGAACTATCCTGTTTCTGCAGTCGATTTGGCATAGCAGGAATGGAGCCAATCCATGCCAAGAATGACATCAAAATCCGTCATCTCTAACTCAACTAAATTTGCTGATGTGGATTTCTAAAATATCATAATCGGGAAGTTCCTGTATACCCATCGAGCTATGATGGTTTTACCTACTGGGGTAGAGACTGAAAA
This sequence comes from Capsicum annuum, assembly GCF_002878395.1. NCBI lineage: Eukaryota > Viridiplantae > Streptophyta > Magnoliopsida > Solanales > Solanaceae > Capsicum > Capsicum annuum. The sequence continues at coordinate 44,766 of NW_025893027.1, forward strand.
GGGATCTGCTAAAATTTTGGGACTGATTCCAAAATCGTCTGCTATGTGAGGAGTAACAAAAGACAATGATGCACTTGGATCTAGAAAAGCATAAACATAAACATGTAAAATCTATAATGTACCATTAACGACATCAGGAGAATTTTCTTGATCCTGTCGAGTTGGAAGATCATAAAGTCTATTTGGGCGTTACCCACTAGTAGCACTAGAAGTGGCACCCTACTGGTTTGGGTGACTGGACTGAGCTTTGGAACGGTTTTTCTTACCCTGATAACCAGACTGAGGACAATCTCTGACTCTGTGTCCTGGCTTACCATAACCGAAACAAACATCACTACCAGCTCTGCAAGCACCCTTCTGGTTCTTACTAAAAGTTTGAATAGGGGATTAGTTCAGGCATTGTTGACACTGCCTTGATACTTAAAGCCTGGTGCTCTATCTCTGAACTTAGGGGATGGAGCACTGGCTGAAGAAGGAACTGGAACTGCTGGCTTAGGACGAAACTGTGAATGGTTTCCTCCTTTTGATTTGGGTTGAGCAAAATTGAAACTACCTGATCTTGCTCTCTTGTTCTGCCTCTCCCTAGTCCTAACTTTTTGCTCCTCTATTTTCTGAGCATAGGTCAAGATCCTGGATAAAGTCATATCACTGTTCAGCATCGCAAACCTATACTCATTTACCATGCTATCATTCACCCCTGACATGAACTTACTCATCTTAGCCCTGATGTCTGCAACCACATGAGGGGCATATCTGGCTAACTGAGTAAATCTGAGAGAATACTCTTTAACTGTCATATTCCCTACCTGAGGTTGATGAACTCTAGAAATTTTGCCTCCCTTAGCTCTTGGGGAAAGAATTTGTCTAAGAAAGCCGTGACAAATTCCTCTCGCTCAATGGGATCTGCGTCCTCTAACCTCTCAGAATTTCACTACTTGTACCAAGTATGATCCACATCTTGCAACTGGTACACGGCTAACTCAGTACTCTGACAAGAAGTAACTCCCATGATGTCTATGAACTTCTGGACTTAGTCAATGAATTCTTGAGGGTCTTCATCAGACTTAGACCTGTAGAAAGATTGAGGGTTCATTTGGGTAAAGTCCAAATCCTAGCTACAGCTGAGTTGTCCACTGGATTAACCAGAATAATTGGTGGCCATTTATTTTGGGCAGCCACAAACTGACCAAGTGTGGTAAATGCGGCTCTAAACTCCGCATGAGAAACATGATCTCCCAAAGGATCTTTGAGCTGAGGAGCTGGCTGGTTTCTTCTCTTTGGAGGCATATTTTGAAATAAGAGAAGAATGGATTAGACTGAGAGTTTAACTTGAGATTATGCTCACTAGCATGATATGAATACTGAAAGAAGGGAAACTATTCCTAAAACATCTCATAGCCTCCTGCACATAAATGTGGTGCGCAACACACCCATGTACAAAACTCTACTAGATGCGGCTTTTAGACTTACTAGGACTCTATTGAACCTTAGGCTCTGATACCAAGTTTGTAACACCTTGATTTTCTGAACCGGAATGCTACACGGTGCTTACGACCCCAAAGGACCACAAGCTAATCCATGATTAATATTTGTACCTATACACTGCAATATATGACGTAATAATGCAGAAAACATGAACAATAGGCCATAATGTTTAACTGAATAAAATATTGACAACTCATAACATCCATATGGGTGACAAATACCCAAACAACTGAAGTTTGAATCAAATCTGAACTAAATCTGAACATAAATTTAAAAGCCTCTAGTACTGTCTAAATAAGGAGTTGAAGAAACATGTCTTCAACTAGCTCCGTCTAGCAAAATTAAACTGGAATAATGAATGAAAAAAATAATATCGCCCTTAGATGGATGAGAACTCACTGCAACTCTGTATACTGGAATGCTACTGCTACTGCTGATCTGGAACTCGTGACTCTGAACCTATGGTGTAACATAAAAGAAAGCACCATAGTGCAAATGCATTAGTACAATTGAAAGTACTGAGTATACGAGTGAGGTAGGCTAAATGCAAAAGATTTTATATGCATGAACAATGCTAACTGACTAACTGATATGAACATAAGAGTGCAAACATGCATACATATTAACTGGAATAATGAATACATGATTGTTAGATCTGTACGCTAATAGATGGTTTACTGATAACTAACATGACTGATACTGTAGTTCTGATAACATGAGCGGCTGTGTCTGAAAGTCCTAAATCTAATGGAACTATCTGAGTTTCGTACTATGACTGAATTGACTGTATCTGATAGTCTTGATATCCTGAAGAACTATCTGATTTCTTTTACTGAGACTGATACTAAAACTATGGGAGGTAGTTGTTTAACCGACATGCCCCATGTATGCTATAATAGCTGCGCTGGGGTCCAATCTCTGCCTTGACTGGAAGGGTTTCCATACCGTGCCACAGGTAAAGACTGACAGTAGGTGACCCTCATCTGACAGTGCCCCCAAACTAAAATGATGGGGCCCTCATCTAATAGTGCTAATCCACCTCATCAACCTTCATCTAACAGTATTGATGTCTCAACCTATGCTGGATATATAGTTATGGAACACAAGGATGACTGCTAAGAATCACACCCTCATCTGGCAGTGTGTGCTCCTATCCTTTAGTTCACTCGGTGCTAACTTATACTCCCATCTGAAGAGACTGAACATGATTAACTAACTAGACATGGACTGAGTTTACTGAATTTCATTGACTAACGGAATACTATTGATATTTGATAACTGACTAAGATCATGAGGTTTCCTGAGTCACATAACTGACTAATTTCTACTAAATCATGGCTTGATTTCGGGTTTCGTGAAACATGAAATGGCTCTAGGCACACAACTATATTTTTTGAGTACAAGTACCCCTAGGACTCGATGGAAGGAAACTGACACACATAACTGACTTGATCATAAAAATGGAGTCCACAATTCATAATATCATCAATAGGGAAATTCACACAAAGCATGGTTCGCGACATCTTCTATATGGAAGGGAAATCCATACATGTATATACTTGCATAGCATTCTTTTAACTTAGGTATGTTCTTGAATCATACCATATTAAACCACATAAAGATCATGGATTTTCAACTAACAAACTCATATACTTCATGAAAACACCCTTAAATATCATCTTGAAACTTAAACAACAATCATCAATAATCATCAACATGTACATGTTCATACCACAACAAGACAATCACAAAATAATATTTAAAACATGGTTCTTGAGCTCTATGAATGAAATAGATCCATAAATGAACACTATGCATACCTTAGATTAAGAATTCATGGAATTTACGGTGGAATTTGCTTGGAACATGAAACCCCCAATTGAACCCTAGACTTGTTCTTGATGGTTCTTGAGAGAATTTCGGAAAAAGCACTCTATTTTGGTTTTTTAGAGCTTAAATCCTGTGTTATGAATCTTATACATGGGTGGAAAAGGACCAAAATACCCTTAAAAATATGGAGGTTGAATGCTGAAAAACTGGGCACCCACCGGAGTTGCCAGGCGGCGCCCGCCAAGTCCACCTCTGTAGTCGAGGCGACGCGTACCTTAGATCAGTGCTCTAGTTGGGGCGGCGCGGGCCTATCGCCCTGAGCTACTATTTTAGAAACCCAAACACGCCCTTACGCTATCCGAAAAATTCTGAAACTCACCCGGGATGTACTACGACCCTGCCCCATCGCAACGCAACTTGAAAATCCAAAAACAAAGGTTGGAAAGGTCATCAAATAAATCCCTGATGTTTGGAGGTCTAAAATGAGACTAAGTTTTGAACACTTATAAAAATTTTCCAAGTTTTGAGGCTTGTAATGCTGAATGAGCTGAATTTTGGACTTAGGATTTCACGGTGTATTACAAGGGTGTTCACTCCAACTATGGGGATACTCATGAGGAACCAAAGTTAGTAAGTGTGAAAGTATTATATGATTACTATTGGTGGCTATATAAAGACAGAGTGAATCTCGAAAGTTAGTATTAATAGTGGGTTTTCTACTTTCAAGTGTAGTCATTCGGGTTAAGTTCAATGATATGCATGTATTGTCATTTTCCAGACCCTAGAGTACAGTAAGTGTAGTTCAGTTAGAATCTAGTAAGGAATCTCTCAAACTTAAGATGATGGCTTGAAGCTAAGAGGGAAATGGTAGAACGAATAACCAAATGAGGCTCTCAGATTCTAGTACTGATGCAGTATGATATAGAACGTCAGAAAGAGATGGTGAGACTCAACCTATTCTTATCTTAGTATTTTTCAGTTATCCCAATACCTACTCATGCCTTACATTTTATTTCAATGATCATAGTTCATGTTCAAGTATATTATAGAGAATCACATGATTTTCCAGTTCTAATATGAGGAATTCCAATTCATTCAGTAGTCGCGCTCACATTCCATAAGTTATGAATTTCAAATTGAGGTCATGCAGCTCATGACTCATGTACTCATGCATTATATTGTGCTCTTCTCCCATAGTTCATGCAATACTCTTTATGATTGATGTGATTCAGCTTATAGTCATATATACCCCAATTCAGATCACTTTGATGAATCCCTAATATTGATTTGCTATTCCTTCGGCCTCAGTCAAGTGTCAAGTCTCGTATAATATCCTCCCATGCTTCAAGGTCTTATGTTCTAACCTTTTAGTGTCTCTTCCTTATGTAATGATAGTGGTGATGAGTAGATGTTTCTTGTTGATGAAAGATCATTGTATGCTTTTCTTAGAGAAGACCATGAGTGTGAAGTAAGATTTGGGGCCAAGATTTAAATACATGTTATGGTTAGTGGAAATTATGTATGTATGTTCTTGGGATTGCGCGTGGGAATTATATTGATAGTGGTTTAGATAACTTGTGAAGTATGCCTTTATGGGTGTTTTCCTTGGAGTTCACACATTCTCTTTAAGGGCTTCACCATTCTCTTTTGGTGACACTATGAAAAAAGGGTCCCCCACAGCTTGTCCTTACCAGTGGCACGGTATTTACACCTTTCCAATTGGGGTTACAGATTGGACCCCAACTCAGCCATAATGGCATATTAAGGGGCATGTCGGTTAGATAACTACTTCCCACAGTTTCATGTTATAGAATCAGGACTATCAGATACAGTCAATCAGTCTCAGTAATAGAACTCAGATTATTCTTCAGAACTGTCAGATATAGTTAACTTAGATATAGTACAGAACTCAAATAATTCCATCAGATTCAGGACTGTCTGATACAGTCACCCATATTATCAGTTATATTTATATACAGTCACTCATACTATTAGTCATATCAGTTATTAGTATGTCAAGTTATCAGTATTCGAATTCAGAAATCATGTCATCACGGTGTCAGTTACAATTACATTTTCATGCATGCACTCTCACGTTTATGTTAGACAGTCAGTTAGCAATAGTCATGCATGTGAACCTTTGCATATAGTCTACCTTACATGTATACTCAGTACATTCCATTGTATTGAAGTATTTGTGCTATGGTTCTTTCTTTTTATGTTACACCATAGGTTCAGAGACACGAGCTCCAGATCAACAGTATATCTCAGTCTCAACAGTCAGAGTAGAAGTGAGTCCTCATCCTTCGAGGAGAGGACTATTTTTTTCCACTATCTCATTGATTAGTTTGTTAGTTGGGGTTAGTTGGGGACATGTCCCATTAACTCCTTATTCAGATTATTTAGACAGTAGAGGCTTTCAGACTAGATGCAGGCCATCAGGTTTTAGACTTTAGTATTCTCAGTTTTATTTTAGGTATTCTATTACCCTACTCTGATGTTACATTATTTAGATTATAATCAGTATTGAACTTTATAGCCTTTCAGTGCATTTTTTTGCATTATTATGTTATATTAGGTAGTTTACAGGTACAGATATCAGTCATGGGTTAGCTTGTGGTTCTTTAGGGTCATGATCACCGTGTAGCATTCCAAATACCAGATTCAAAGTGTTATATTAGGCCAGGGGTTCAGGCGTGCTGTGGGCCAAAAATCGATCGAGGCATGCCATGGAGGTTGAGAATTGTCCCATTATGGTCCGTTTAAAGTTTCTTAGCCATTTGGGTGGACAAACAGGAGAAATGACAAGAATGGGACATTTTCAGGTCAAATTAGTGTGCTATAGCCCATGGTTTCGGGGGTGGGCCCGGGGTTTGGGAGTTTTGTGGGCTAAAAATTGACTGAGACATTCCAGGGAGGTTAGAGATCATCCCATTATGGTCCGTTTAAATTTTGTGGCAATTTGGGTGGAAAAATGAACAAAGCGTCACGAACGGGGCATTTTTGGGCCAAATTAATGTACTATAGCCAATGGTTTTAGGGGTGGGCACTGGGTTTGGGCATGTTGTGGGCCCAAAATCAACCGAGGTGTGCCAAGGAGCTTGGGGATCATTCCAGTGCAGTCCATTTAAATTTTCATGGCCATTTGGGTGGACAAATGGGAGTAATAGTGCGAACGGGGCATTTTCAAACTAAATTAGTGTGCTATAACCCACGGTTTTGGGGGTAGGCCTAGGGTCTAGTGTGTTGTGGCCCAAAAATCGACCTGGGCGTGCCAGGGAAGTTAGAGATCATATTAGTGTGGTCCGTTTAATTTTTTGTGGCCATTTGGGTGGACAAATGGGCAAAATGGCGCAAATAGGGCATTTCTTGCCTAAATTAGTGTTCTAAATCCCACGGTTTTGGGGGTGGGCTCGGGGTCCAAGCATGCTGTAGACCAAAAATCAATCGGGGTATTCCAGGGAGGTTGGGGATCATCCTAGTGTGGTCCGTTTAATTTTTTGTGGCCATTTGGGTGGACAAACGGGTGAAACGGAGCGAACTAGGCATTTTCGGGGCAAATTGATGTGCAATAGCCTACTGTTTTGGGGGTGGGCCAAGGGTCCGAGCGTACAATGGACTAAAAGTCAACCGGGGCGTGCCAAGGAGGTTAGGGATGGTTCTAGTGTGGTCCGTTTAATTTTTTGTGGCTATTTCGGTGGACAAACGGGTGAAACGGCACAAATGGGGAATTTTTGGGCCAAATTGGTGTGCTATGGCCCACGATTTTGGGGGTGCGCCCAGGGTCTAGGCATGTTGCAGGCCAAAATTAGATCAGGGCATTCCAAGGAGGTTTGGGATCATCCTATTGTGGTTCGTTTAAATTTTTGTGGCTATTTGGGTGGATAAATGGAAGAAACAGCATGAATGGTGCATTTTCAGGCTAAATCGGTGTGCTATAGCCCATGATTTTAGGGGTGGGCCCAGGGTCCGGTCATGTTGTGTGCCAAAAATCAACCGGGGCATGCCAAGGAGGATGGGAATCATCCCAGTATAGTTCGTTTAAATTTTCATGGCTATTTAGGTGGACAAACGGGAGAAACGGTGCGAATGGGGTATTTTCGGGCCAAATCGATGTGTTATAGCCCATAGTTTTGGGGGTGAGCCCGAGGTCCAAGCATGCTGTGCACCAAAAATCGATCGGGGCATGCCAGGGAGGTTAGAGATCATCTCATTATGGTCCTTCTAAATTTTTGTGGCCTTTTGGCTGGACAAACGGGCAAAGCGATGTGAACAGGATGTTTTTGGGCCAAATGGGTGTATTATAGCCCACAGTTTTGGAGGTTGGCCTGGGGTCCGGGCGTCCTATGGGCAAAAAATTGATCGTAGCATGCCAGGGAGGTTGGAGACTGTCCCAGTCTGGTTCTTTTAAATTTTTGTGGCTATTTGGGTGTTCAAACGGGCAAAACGACGTGAATGGGGCATTTTTGGGAAAAATCAGTGTGCTATATCCCATGCTTTTAGGGGTGGGCCCGGGTTCTGGATTTGTTGCGCGTGCTAGTGAGGTTGGGGATCATCCCAGTGTGGTCCGTTTAAATTTTCGTAGCCATTTGGATTAACGAACGGGCGAAACGGCGTAAACAGAGAATTTTTGGGGCAAATCTATTTGCTATAGCCCACGGTTTTGAGGTAGGCCCAGGCTCCAGGCGTGCTATGGGATAAAAATAGATCGAGGTATACCAGGGAGGTTGGGGATCATCCCATTATGGTCCGTTTAAATTTTGTAGCCATTTGGGTGGACAAATGGGCAAAACAGCACAAATTGCACATTTTTTAGCCAAATTGGTGTGCTATATTCGACAGTTTAGGGGTGGGCCTGAGATCAGGGCGTGTTGTGGGACAAAAATTTACCGAGGCATGCTAGGGAGGTTGAGATCATCCCAGTGTGGTCTGTTTAATTTTTTTGTGGACATTTGTGTGGATAAACGGGTGAAACAACACAAACGGGCTATTTTTGAGCTAAATCTGTGTTCTATGACCCACGGTTTTGGGGGTGGGCCTAAGGTCCGGGTGTACTGTGGGCCAAAAATCAATCGGGGCATGCTAGAGAGGTTGGGGATTATCCCAGTGAAGTCCGTTTAAATTTTCATGGCTATTTATGTGGACAAACAGGTGAAACGGCACAAATGGGACATTTTCGGGCTAAATTCATGTGCTCTAGCCCACGGTTTCGGGGGTGTTCCCGGGGTCCAAACGTACTGTGTGCAAAAAATTGTCCGGGGCGTGCCAGGGAGGTTGGGGATTGTCCCAGTATGGTCCATTTAAATTTTTGTGGCCATTTGGATGGACAAACGGACGAAACGGTGTGAATAGGGCATTTTTAGGCTAAATCGGCATGCTATAGGCCACGATTTTGGGGTTGGGCTCGGGGTCCGCGCTTTTTGTGGGCTAAAAATTAACTGGAGCGTGTCAGGAAGGTTGGGGATCATCTCTTGTGGTCTATTTAAATTTTTTTGGCCATTTGGGTGGACAAATGAGTGAAACGACGCAAATGGAGCTTTTTTGGGCCATATCGATACACTATAGCCCACGATTTTGGGGGTGGGCTAGGGGTTCGGGGGTGCTGTGTGCCAAAACTTGACCAGGGTATGACAGGGAGGTTGGGAATCATCCCATTATGATCCATTTAAATTTTCATTGCCTTTTGGGTGTACGAACAGGAGAAACGACACGAACGTGACATTTTTGGGCCAAATCGGTGTGCTATAGCCTACGGTTTCGGGGGTAGGCCTGGGGTTCGAGCATGTTGTGAGCCAAAAATTGATCGAGGCATTCCAAGAAGGTTGGAGATCATCTCAGTGTAGTTTGTTTAAATTTTTGTGGCCATTTGGGTGGACAAACGGGTGAAATGGCGCGAATGGGGCATTTTCGGGCTAAATCGGTATGCAATGCTATATCCCATGATTTTGGGGGTGGACCCAGGGTTCGAGTATTCTGTGGGCTAAAAATTTACCGAAGCATGCTAGGGAGGTTGGAGATCATCGCTGTGTGGTCCATTTAAATTTTCATGGCCATTTGGGTATACAAAAGGGTGAAACAGTGCGAACGACACATTGTCAGGCCAAATCGATGTGTTATAGCCTATGGTTTCGGGGGTGGTCTCGGGGTCTGGGCATGCTGTGGGCTAAAAATTGATCGAAGCATGTTAGGGAGGTTGGGGATCGTCCTAGTGTGGTCAATTTAAATTTTTGTGGCTATTTGGGTGGACAAACAGGTAAAATGGCGTAAACAGGGCATTTTCAGGCCAAATTAGTGTGCTATAGCCCACAGGTTTAGGGGTGGGACCAGGGTACGTGCTATAGGCAAAAAATTGATCGAGACATGCCAGGGAGGTGGGGATCATCCCAGTATAGTCCGTTTAAATTTTCATGGCCATTTGGGTTGACAAACGGGCGAAATAGCGCGAATGGGGCAGTTTCGGGCCAAATTGGTGTGCCATAGCCCACGATTTCATGGGTGGGCCCGAGGTTCAGGCATGTTGTGGGCAAAAACTCTACTGAGGCATGCCAGGGAGGTTGGGGATCAATCCAGTGTGGTCCATTTAAATTTTTGTGGCTATTTGGGCAGACAAATGGGCAAAACAGAGCGAACGAGGCATTTTCAGGCCAAATCGGTGTGCTATAGCCCACGGTTGTAGGGGTGGGCCTGGAGTTCGGGTGTGCTGTTGGAAAAAAATTTACCAAGGCATAATAGAGAGATTGGGGATCGTCCCAGTGTGGTCAATTTCAATTTTTATGGCCATTTGTGTGTACAAACAGGGCAAACAAGGAATTTTCAGGCCAAATCGGTGTGCTATAGCCCACGGTTCTGGGGTTGGGCTCTGGGTCTGGGCATGCTGTGTCCCAAAAATCAACTGGGGCATGGAGGTTGGGGATTGTCCTAGTGTGGTCAGTTTAATTTTTCATGGCCATTTGGGTAGATAAATGGGCAAAGCAGCGCGAATGTGGCATTTTCGGGCTAAATTGATGTGCTATAGCCTATGGTTTCGGGGGTAGGCCCGGGTCCGACGTGCTATGGGATAAAAATTGATTAGGGCATGCCAAGGAGGTTGGGGATCATCCCTGTGTGGTCCATTTAATTTTTCGTAGCCATTTCGGTGAACAAACAGGCAAAATAGCCTGAATAGGGAGTTTTTGACCCAAATTGGTGTGCTATAGCCCATAGTTTCGGGGGTAGGCACGAATTTTGGGTATGTTATGGCCCAAAAATTGACTGAGGCATGCCAGGGAGGTTGGCGTTCATCCCAGTATGGTCTTTTTAATTTTTGTGGTCATTTGGGTATACAAACGGGGAAAACAGCGAGAACGGGGCATTTTTGGGCCAAATCAGTGTATTAAATCCGATGGTTTCATGGGTAGACCCAGGGTCTGGGCGTGCTGTAGGCCAAAAATTGACTGAGGCATGCCAAGGAGGTAGGGGATCATCCCAGTGTGGTCCATTTAATTTTTTGTGGCTATTTGGGAGGACAAACAGGTGAAACGGTCTAAACGAGGCATTTTTGGGCCAAATTGGTGTGCTATAACCCACAGTTTAGGGGGTAGGCTCAAAGTCTGGGTGTGCTGTGGATTGAAAATTGACTGAGGCATGCCAGGGAGGTTGACGATCATACAGTATAGTCCGTTTAAATTTTTGTGGCCATTTGGGTGGACAAATGGGAGAAACGGCGCAAACGGGGCATTCTCGGGCCAAATTGGTGTGTTATAGCCCACAGTTTTGGGGGTGGGCTCGGGGTCCGGGCATGCTATGGGATGAAAATTGATCGAGGCATGCAAGGAAAGTTGGGGATTATCCTAGTATAGTCCATTTAAATTTTTGTGGCCATTTGGGTCGACAAACGGGCGAAACGGCGTGAACGGGTCATTTTCAGGCTAAATCGGTTGTTTATTGCCTACGGTTTTTGGTGTGGGCTCGGGTTTCAGGTGTTTTGTTGGCCAAACATCAACTGAGGCATGCTAGGGAGGTTGGGCGTCATCCTAGTGTGGTCTATTTAAATTTTTGTGGCCATTTGGGTGGACAAACGGGCAAAACGATGCAAACGGGGTATTTTCGAGCCAAATCAGTGTGCTATAGCCCATGGTTTCAAGGGTGGGCTCAGGGTTCAGGTGTCCTGCAGACTGAAAATCGATCAAACCATTCCATGGAGGTTGAGGATCATCCCAGTGTGGTCAGTTTAAATTATCGTGGCCATTTAGGTGATCAAACGGGTAAAACAGCGCGAACGATGCATTTTTGGGCCAAATCGGTGTGTTATAGCCCACGATTTAGGGGGTGGGCTCCGAATCCGGGCTTACTGTGGTTTCACAATTGATCGAAGCATGACAGGGAGGTTAAGAATCATCCCAGTGTGGTCTGTTTAAATTTTTATGGCCATTTGGATGGACAAATAGGCGAAACGAGAAAAACTGATAGCCCATGATTTTAGGGGTGGGCCCATGTTTTGGGCATGCTGTGGGTTAAAAATCAATCGAGGTAAGACTGAGAGGTTGGGGATCATCCCAGTATATGGTCTTTTTAAATTTTTGTGCCCATTTGGGTCGACAAACGGGCAAAACGGCGTGAACAGGATTTTTTTGGGTAAAATTTGTGTACTATAGCCCACGATTTTTGGGGTGGGTCCAAGATTCGAGCGTGATGTGGGCTGAAAATCGATTAGGACATGCCAGGTAGGTTGGGGATCATCTCAGTATGGTCCGTTTAAATTTCTTTGGCCATTTAGGTGGACAAACGGTGAAAACGGCATGAACGGGCCATTTTTAGGCCAAATCGGTGTGCTATAGCATATGATTTTGGGGATGGGCCTGGGTTTTGGGCGTGCTGTGGGCCAAAAATCATCTAGGGCATGACAGAGAGGTTAGAAATCATCCCAGGATGATTTGCTTAAATTTTTGTGTCTATTTGGTTGGACAAACGGGTGAAACAGCACAAACAGAGTATGTTTTAGCCAAATCAGTGTGCTATACCCACGATTTTGGGGGTGGGCCTGAGTTTCGAGTATGTTTTAGGACAAAAATTAACTGGGGCATGCCAGAGAGGTTAGGAATAATCCCGGTGTAGTCTGTTTAAATTTTCGTGGCCATTTGGGTGGACAAACGGGAGACACGGTGCGAATTGGGCATTTTTGGGCCAAATTGGTGTGCTATAGCCTAGAGTTTTGGGGGTGGGCCCAGTGTTCGGGCGTACTTTGGGCTGATAATCAATCGGGGCATGCCAAGGAGGTTTAGAATTATTTCACTGTGGTCCATTTAAATTTTCGTGGCTATTTGGGTGGACAAACGGGCAAAACGGCGTGAATGGGGCATTTTCGGGCCAAATCAGTGTGCTATAGCCCACGAATTCGGGGGTGGGACTGGGGTCTGGGCATGCTGTGGGCCAAAAATCAACTGAGGCAAGCCAGGGAGGTTGGGGATTCGGTATCCATCATATCTGACCGAGGTACACAATTTTCTTCACAGTTTTGGAGGTCTTTTCAGAGGGGTTTAGTTACTCAAGTAAACCTTAGCACTGCATTCCACCCTAAGACCAATAGGCAGGCTGAGCGCACCATTCAGACCCTTGAGGATATGTTAAGGGCCTATGTAGCTGACTTCAAAGGTAGTTGGGTAGATCATTTGCCACTAATAGAGTTTGCATATAATAATAGCTACCATGCCAGTATTAAGATGGCTCCTTTTGAAGCATTGTATGGAAAGAGATATAGGTCACCTATAGGGTGGTATGAAGTAGGCGAGACTCAGTTGTTTGGGCCTGACCGAAGATCCTATAGCAATCTTAGATCGTCAAGTTAGAAAATTGAGGAGCAAAGAGATAGCCTCAGTTAAAGTGTTGTGGAGAAACCAGAAAATTAAAAAGGCAACTTGGGAATCCAAAGATGACATGCAAGCTAGATACCCAAGCTTATTTGATCCGGTGAATGGTGAAATGGAAGGTACAATCCTTGTCCTATATTTTTCTTCCCTATGCCTTAGTATGCTTTAAATCGAGCTCAACTGTATTCTGCATCATCATTCAGGGACCAATGATCCCAAGGGGGGATAATGTAACGCCCCGCGAAAAGTTGTGCACGTGTTATTTCATGATAGCTAACATTTAGAGTTGAAGGCCTGAAATTTTTCGAAGTGTAGGAAAAGACTTAGAATTATTTTTAGCCTCTAAATTTTGAGGATTTTATTTTCGATCTTCTCCACCTCCGATTTTAGATTTTTTTGTTTCGTTGTGATGGGGCAAGTCTATATAACATCTCGGATGAGTTTCGGAAGTTTTGGACATCGTTTAGGGCGCGTTTGATTTCCAAAACAGTAGCACCATGCGATTAGCGTGCGTCGCATGGTGCAGTGCATGATAGGTAGCATGCGTGCATGCTCCAGTCTGGTGGAATAGAGCATGCGACACATTCTCTGCTGCGCATACCTAAAATTTTCAGCTTTAATACCCATCTCATTAAGGGTATTTGGGGTATTTTCCAACCCCTTAACATCTTCAACACGGGATTTAATCCCTATTACACCAAAATACACCTACTTTCACAAAAATCCATCAAGAACTCTCCCTAGGGTTTCAAAAAAGGATCTCAAATAACTCAAGATTCAACCATGGATTTTTGAAACAAATTGAATATTTGGAATCCCCAAGCCGTAGGCATCAAGAAACATCCTTTAATTTTCTAAATAGAGGTATGTGCGGTTTTTGTAATTTCTCTTGGGCATAGAAATCATGTTTTTAAGAAAAAAGATTTCAGATTTATGAATACATTCATGTTTTAGAAATCTTGGCGGTATTATTTTGGTCTTTAGGCCTTCCCCAAATTGATTTGAAATTATATATATATATATATGTGTGTGTGTGTGTGTGTGTGTGTTGTGTGTGTGTGTGTAAGCATATGTTTTAAGGTTGATGATAGAATTGAGAGCATGTATAACACCCCGCATTTCAGGCTAGAACGTACACCGTTATTCTTTCACATAGAGGTTACAAAATTCATGAATCCTATGCAAATTTAGTGTGTAATCAATTATATAGTGTGTGAATCTAGTTGAGCATGAATTGAGATCATAGAAGTCCCTTAACTCAAAGACGGGTTGAAAACTTTCCCATCGTTCAGGTTTTAGTGAATGTTGAAACTTGGGTCAACTTCAATCGATCATAACTCATTATATATGATGAACTGGGTGGATTACTATATATCAAATGAAAGATCTTCAAATTAGCTTTCCATCGATACCAAATTCGCCTAAAACAGACACTTGGTGAAGAAGTTAGAGCATTTTTAGTGTCAACGTTCCCATTTGACTGGCCACCGCACCGCGATGAGCCTTAAATTGACAATTGTCAATTCCAGTAGCTCATTGTGATTTCCAGCGTGTCGCGATGAAGCCTTATACAACGTTCCAGTCCCAAATTTTAAATTCTAAGGTCAAACTAGACATTTCCCATGGCCCCAAACCCATCCAAACACAGGATTTAATCTTAAATACACCTAAATACATACACTTTCACCAAAATTCATCAAGAACGCTCTCTAGGGTTTCAAACAAGAATCCCAAATCATTCAAGATTCAACCGTGAGTTCTTGAAGATAATTAGAGATTTGGAATGCCCAATCCATAACCTTCAAGAATTATTCATTATTCTCCGAAATAGAGGTACGTGGGGTTGCCCTAAATTTTATGGGCATGTTTTCAAAAAGGAATTTACGCAAGACTTTAGATTTATACAAGTATATATATGTTTTTACAAATGGGGGTTTTCAATTGATACAAATAACATGTTTTGATATATGATTTTGAAAGAATCATTGAGGTATCATGGGGTTGTTTGTTTTAATGTATTTAAATGGTTGAATTGTGAACTTGTAACCTAAAATTTCAAAAGGGAGAGATGTACATGAGTTGTGAATTTTCTAAATTCCCCATGATAATGTTTATACCCCATATTATGCTAGCGTTAAACCATTGAGATCATGAGTTTTGCAAGTGACATAACATTACTCATAAATGATTTAACTTCTTCAATGATTGCATGTTGAGAACCATGTTGTATGTGTTTAATGGTGTGAAATTCATACATATGTGCATGTTGAAAATGGTATGAAAATCTAGAAATTTGATGTGATATTGATCACCTGCAAGTTGGGTATGATCACTTGCAACACACTTGGGTTGGGGGCTTCCCCGCCGATTCAATGGCGGATTTCATATAGCCCGTGGGATTTAAGACTTGTAGGGGTGTACCACCTAACTCAGAATTAATACAAAGAACAGAAAACTGCATTGTCAAGAATGATTTATGATTTTTTTTAGAAAAGAGCCCATGTGTTTTGAAGACTATTTTATGTATGATGTTTTGACAAATTGCTCTCCATTATTTTATTTATATAAAATCTTTATTTTGAATTACTTTGTGTACCAATACATCCGTATTGACCCCCTAACTTCTAGGTTCTGAGGCACAGTCTAGGGGTCCTGATAAGCAGTAGATTTCTTCAGACGGAAGTGCAGAGCTCAGTTGATAAGCCTTCTACATTTCAGAAGGCCTATTTATTTTTAGACATTTATCATTAGCTATGGTTTTGGTCTACTGGGGGCCTTATCCCAGTTTTTAGCAAGTTGTTATTGATTGTGTAGTAGAGATTTTGCAGACAGTTTTCAGACGTTGTTAGTTGGTATTGGATGTCATTCCCCACTATTGAATTTATTTCAGACTTATCACCATGATTCTGTTTCGATATAAATTTTTGCATTTCCTTGATTGTATATGAATGGTGTATATGATTACAAGTTAAAAGGGCTCTCGAACCTTCATGGTTCGGGATGTCCATATCGGCTAAGGCCCCAGTTCGGGTCATGACAAGAAAATGCTGAACTTGAACTAGTTAAATACAAACAAGAAAGCCATGATTTAACTAAAAAAATGAATAAGTTGAATCAGGAGGTTTCTAAACTAAAGCTGGATCTTGAAAGGGAAAACAGGTGGACAAATTCCTCAAGAATTGTTCACAAATTAAGTGAGAGAAATTTCAATGAAAAGGCAGGTTTGGGATTCCACAAAATCTTTGATGATACTAAAGATTTATGTTGCATATTTGGAAACCTTGGACATCCCACCACTGAATGTCCAGTGGCTGCAAAAAGTAGGTCAAACAGTCAAAACCTGGCTAACAGATCTTCTCAGACCAAAAGGAACAAAACCAGTTCTGGTCAGAGAAATAGGTTGCAATACTTGTTGCCTACATGGACTAAAAGAAATTTAATTCATCCTTTCACTCATAAAACAGGACCCAAGCTTGCCTGGGTTCCTAAGTCTAACCATTGATTTTTTTTGTAGGAGAAGGTGAAAGAAAGCAAAAGGCACTGGTTTTTCTTTTGCAGGAGAAGGTGAAAGAAAGCCAAGTATAACTAACATGAATATGACTCATGAGTTTTCCAAACTCATAAGTTGTAAATTTGAGATGAGCATGATGGGAGAGCTAAATTACTTATTGGGATTGAAAATAAAACTGTCAATATCAGGGACAGTGATACACGAACAAAAGTTTGTCAAAGAGCTACTCAAAAGATTCTCAATGGAAGAAGATAATGAAATTAGCACTCCTATTGCCACTGTCAAAAAGCTTGATCTAGATGAAACAGGTCCTGATGTGTAGCAAAATATATATAGGGGTATGATAGGGTCACTATTATATCTCACTGTAAGCAGGCCTGAAATTATGTTTAGTGTAGGGCTTTGTGCTAGGTTTCAATCCAAGACTAAGGAAACACATCTAAAATCAGTAAGAAGAATCTTCAGATACTTAAAGGGAACTAGTGATCTTAGTTTATGGTATCCCAAAGGTAGCAACTTTAATTTGGTAGGATATTCTGATGCTGATTATGCAGGATATTTGGCGGATAGGAAAAGTACTATAGGTATAGCACACATTTTGTGATCATGTTTGATTACCTGGTCCACAAAGAAGCAAAATTCAGTAGCCTTGTCCACTGCTGAGGCTGAATATGTGGTTGCTAGGTTATGTTGTGCTCAGTTGTTTTGGATCAAACAACAACTTATGGATTTTGGGGTAGATGTAGGTTGTGTTCCTATTTTTTGTGTTATATAAACATTGCAAAAAATCCTATCCAACATAAGAGAACTAAATATATTGATATTCGCCATCACTTTCTTAGTGACAATGTTGAAACAAGCCATATATCAATTATGTTTTGTTCGACTGAGGAAAAAATAGTTGACACTTTCACTAAGGCTTTGAGTAGAGAACATTTTGAAAAAAATAGGTTAGCCTTGGGGATTATTAAAATTGCATAAGTTTCCCTCAATGCTCGATTAGATTAAGCTGACCTTAAAGTGATTGTTGTTTAATTCAGTCTCACACACTAAGTTGTGTATCCTAATTACAAGATTTTAGAATATGCTGACTCATGAATGTGTTGATTTTGCAGAGAGACTGGATTACAGGAGCAATTTAGTTCATCTTTTCATTCAGGTATGAATATTGTTACCTATAATGACTTAGAATGAAACAAGTTATCTACCTGGTTGTCTTGTGATACATTTAAACCACCAAAACCAAAGAGTCAAACTTGCTTCAAAAAGTTGCTACTTGTTTTCCCATCAATCCAGAGTTCTTCATCATTACGATTCTTACATAGATACTGTCCTTCAACATCTCAACTTCTTCTGTTTCTCTCTTAAATATGCTTTCTTTTCTTTTTATATCCATCTTCTCTTTAACTCTTCTAATCAAGAAAATTCCATGTTCACCAATGGCATACTCTTCATCTTCTTCATCTTCTTCCTCTACTGGTTCTGTCACAAATCCCTTCACCACTCTTACCCTTCATCCAAAAATTACCTTACCTCCCTTAATCCCTCCTCAAATCTCCTAGAAACTCACAGATTTTACATCTTTTAGAAACTTCCCAAACCCTTTTGCCCAAATTCCTTCACCCTATTCATCCTTCTCACAACCTCCTCCTCCTATACTACTCCAAGTTGTTGATGATGATCTTCATATTGATAGAGATGACCTTCCTATTGTAGACTTGATTCTAAGAAGGTGGAGATCTCAGTTAAAGAAAAAAACCTCTTCCATCTCTGTCAATGTCGAGAGCACTATTTCTACGAAACCCTCTCCAATGGTCTCAAATACTCGAACCCCTAATACTCAAGAAAAGAAATAATGTGAAGATGCTCTCTTGGCTAAAGCACTTCGACCCAACAAAAGAAAATGGGTGCCTATTTTTTATCCCACTCCTCCTCGTGCATCCTCCCCTGATCTTCATCTTCGATCAGTAAGGAAGACTAAGACTATCATGGAAAAAGTTCCAAAACCATCCTTGATTATAGAACCCTCTCCTAAAACAACTCCAAAAGCCTCTTCCTCTTTAAAATCTCCTTCCACAGTCAAAGGTTCAAAATCCTCTAGAGTTTCCTCTCCAAAGTAGTTTACTCGATCTAAGAAACAGGTCACTAAACTTGTTCCTTCTGACTCTGAGTTTTATCTAGATGCCTCTAATAAGTTGGATCCTGAGCTTGAAGTTCCTCACCCATCTTCTTATCAAGACACTCCTGAGGCATACAATCTTCACTTTCAAAAACACAAATTAGCTCGAGGGAGGGTTTTTAGTGGTTTTGGGGGGGACGATATGCAAACTTTACTGGGAAAATTAGAGTTTCAAGGATGTTCACACTTATTCCTTCAAAGAGATCTATAGAGAAGATTTGTTAAACCCGAAGTGTCTGAGTTTTATACGAATGGGGTGGGCATTGGTGAGATGATCTTCACCACTGTGAGGAAGGTTACACTGAATCTTTATATTGTTGATATTTCTAGGATTCTGTATATTCCTTCTGGGGTGGGGTCACTATGTCAAGGGTTGTTAGCCACCTCTTGATAATCTTGCCTTAGCTATTGACATGTGTAGAATGTTCTCTAGAAATCCTCACCTGGTCAATTATAAAAGAGTGTTTAAGAGAGAGATGTCTCCACTTCACCAACTGTATTTTGATGTAGTACATAATATGATTTTCCTAGGAAGAAAAATAGAACTGTGGCTAATTTTCTTGATCTTACTCTCATGGAACTGCTAGACACTAAAGTAAGAGTTGATTTTCCTAGAATCATAATTAAGCATATGCAAAGGGTTCTCCTCAAGGAAACAAATGGACATGCCCTCCCTTATTAGTTCTAGCTCACCCCTATATTTTAGGATTTTGGTGTTTCTGTTCAAGTGTGGTCTTCACACACTACCAAAGATATCATAGGGTCTGTAAGCCACATAATTCTACCTCTTTCCATAAGAAGAGCTAATAATCCAAAGCAAAGGTTGAGAAATGCACAGGCTGAAAAACAAGCAGAGGTGGAAGTTGATCAAGAAGACTTAGAGACTGCACAGGCTTCTCATGAAGAATAAAAAGGGATCCATCAAGCTCAGATTGCTTCCCGTACTTCTTTGTTGGAAAAGGAGAGAGTTGAGAATGCTAATGTTATTAGTAAACTCACCTCCCTTCTCTCCTCTTCTTCATCTACTTAGCACTTCTACTTAGACTTTTTGATGATCTCCTAGAAATATCTCTTTTTGTTCCTTCCCTGGATAACTTGTTCACTTTAGGTTGCTTTTGGTATATGTAGTCATATTTGCTACTAAATGAAATGGACTTGGTTGTTATACTATTTTCTGCTCCTGTTTTCTCATACTGCACTCATGTTCTCTTATTCTAAGTTTTGATTGTCTTAGTGATATCCTCAATGGCCATGAATTCTTAAACGTTTTCACTTTTGAGCCAGATTTTTGATGATGTCAAAAGGGGGAAGAATAAGGCTATGAAATGCTTATAACTCAAATTGGACTAACCTGTGTTTCATTCTGGTTCTTTCACTTAAAATTCCTTATTGAGTATGTCAGGTTTTTTCTGATGTTATGCTGCTATGTTTGTTATCATCAAAAAGGGGGAATTTTTTAAGAAATAAGGAATTTTGATGATAGACATATGAATGAAACATGTTGTGAAAGCTGGTCTATCCAAGTGAATAAAGCTCAGCTGCAGGCAAGTTATGGATAAGCTGACTCTGCGTACAAACAGAAGTGGATAGACTCTACGTACAAACAAAAGTGGATAACATTTATCACATCAGAAGTTGAGTTAGACAAAAAATCTTGCCGGATTTGAGTTGATGAAGAAGTCTTGCAAGAGTTGAGTTGATCAAGAAGTCTTGAAGAAGTTGAGTTGAGCAAGAAGTCTTATAGAGTTTGAATTGAACAAAAAGCATTGCGGAGATAAAAGAAGAATCCTATTCAAAGAAGATGTGAGAGAGGCGACAGCAACAAGAAGTGTGAAATTATCTAAAGTCCTATTAAACACAGAAGATTACATAAATAGAAGGACTCTATGAGGTGTGTGCTAAAATACAAAAAATGAATTCGCAAGCACTCACTCAATGCACTGTAAAGATAATCAACAATCAGCATATCAGGTCACATACTTGAAGAAGAACCTTGTCTGTTACTTAGCAAGTCGTAGACTGTGTGTAGTAGGTAGGTTCTTTGAGTTGTAATGAGTCATTGTTCTAGTCTCAATGATTTAGGAGTTGTTTCTTCAAGTTGGGGAACTCGAAGATTTGGGAACACCTATCTTGGAAGATTTGTGTTTTTGTAGTGATAGGAGATAGAAGTTTTAATTCCTAGTTTACAAGAAGTCTTGTAATTCTGTTGATTGTTGAGGCTCATGTATTATAGTGAAGTTGGGGTTAAATCCTGTAGAGGTACAGGTCATGTTTTTTTATACCTTTCTTGAGCCCGGTGTTTTCCATGTAAAAACACTGTGTACAGTATTTACTTCTGTGAACCACGTTTACTTGTTCCAAAAATAGGCAATTAGAAGGGCTCGTACTCTAACAATCACGACATGAATATTTCAAGTTCGGGTGCTAGGAGTAATATCATTAACCATTTGCCATTGTGGATGAATCATATATTCTCTAAGAATGTCTGGAGAGGCTTCTACGAGATGCTTAATGAAGCATCCAATTTTAGCTGACTTTGATGCTTTCAAATTTTAGAGCATATGTGCATAACCTCCAACTAAACAGGAATTATCTTCAGAAGTAGATGAACTAGCATGGAATAGACTTCATCTTTATCTTCTTCAGCTTCTTCATTTTCATCTGTTTTATCAGGTTGATAAGACAAAAGCACAAATCAGAAGTGTCCTACTCTCTCAGCCATAAGTTGAAACTGAGGTAAGACACATTCAATTGTATTACACTGAGTACAACCGTTTACTATCAGACCATGAAAATCTCTTAAATTGCGAAAAACATTCTGAAGAAGCTCATATTGGGTCCTTGATGGCAAAAGTAACTCAGCAAGAACCTTGGCTATATAATGGAAATTCACAAGAAGTGCGTCCAAGAGTTCAACCAACTGATCCTCGGTCATGGTGGCACTTGATTCAGAATGATGATCTGAGATTTTAGAACTTTTGATATTTTCAAGAAGGTGAGGAACAACATAATCCTTTAATTTAACCAGCTTGTCATCTCCACTCTGATGAAAAAGTGACTGAACCAGATCACGAACCTCATATGATATGCAAGACATTTCGGCATTAAAACCATCCGAAATGTAATAACAAAGTTGTAAACATGCTGACAAAAATGTCAGCTCCAATTTCAGCTTTTCAATTTGATCCGTGTCAAAAACACTTTGATCTTCTTTATCCTTTAACATCTCTATGAAATCACGAAGATTGACAATGTCCTCACGAAGGACATCAGATGATACCTGCTAAAAGCCCAAACATGTATCAAAATTTTCATTGCCACATATTCGCGATCACAAATTTTAATCTAATTTAATAGGCAACTAACGACTTTCTTCAAAATAGCCTACTTACAATGCAAGAGTTACATTTCTTAGAAGGTCAGTCAACTAATGAAAATTGTTTGAGAAAGTCACTTTTCTTTGTTTAGTAACAGAAAAATCACTCTAATTTACCCTTTCACCTACAAAGGCACTCTACACATTCAGGTGGTATCAAGTGGTTTTTGATGGTGTGCATTTGCTTAACCAGCTGTTTGAAAAATAAAAATCTATCCATGACCGACTTGCTATCCATTTTTTTTTAGGCATAACAAAATCCCATTCCCATAAAACCTTCAAATACAACATACTAGTAAGCAATTTAAGGACTCGTAGAGCCAAAGTATACCCCAATGAGTCAATATAAGCAGTATTTTTTGTTGAATATTTAATTTTCAGTTAAATGTTCTGAATCATGATGTTTACATTCAGCAATTACTTGGATCGCCTAGGTCCGTTATCTTCTACTGTTAATTTCTCCAAGTGGGTGTTTAGCTCAACATCTTTTTCAGTTCGTTGTCTAACTATTGTCCTTAACTGATGATATTGTCACGACCCAAATCATGGCCCTGGCTGTGATGGGCATCCCCAAACCAATGAAGGCCGGAGATGACCCCTTAGTGTTATTTCAAAAGCATAGTCATAACTTGAAGTTGCGGAAGTAAACCCTTGATGAAAGAAATTCAAAACTTAGCGTAAGGTACTATCAATATCTTAAAAACTTCATTCAACCATATATCCAAAACCGTCTACGAAGCCTCTAATTTAAGAATACTCCTAGGGAGGACATGACCCCGACCATGCCATAAAACCATAGAGTGATACAGTAGAAACATGAGTAAAATAAGCAGACGCCTTCCTAATGATGAAGGGCTCACCACTTATCACCAGCTGTCCCCGAGAGGATATTTGTGACCTAACGCTGCACAGAATCACGGGAAAATACCTCCAAGTGGATGTTTGAAAAATAAAAATCTATCCATGACCGACTTGCTATCCATTTTTTTAAACATAACAAAATCCCATTCCCATACAAACTTCAAATACAACATACTAGTAAGCAATTTAAGGGCTTGTTGGCACAAAATTATACTGCAATCAACAAAATGAGCCAAAGTATACCCCAATGAGCCAATATAAGCAGTATTTTTTGTTGAATATTTAATTTGCAGTTAAGTGTTCTGAATCATGATGTCTACATTCAGCAATTACTTGGATCGCCTAGGTCCGTCATCTGTTACTGTTAATTTCTCCAAGCGGATGTTTATCTCAACATCTTTTTCAGTTTGTTTTCTAACTGCTGTCTTAAACTGATGATATTTTCCACTCAATTAGGCAGCTGCTCCATTGGAATTCTGGGAGTGAATGTGTCTATTGCAGCCACTCTAAAAGGGAATTCGTCTTATGAACTACTATTGAATCAAATTCCTTTACTAAATCAACATGAAAGCTAAGGTGTCACGACCCGAACTAGGGCGTTGCCGTGACGGACATCCCGAACCAAGAAGGCCCGGACATCTTACTCTATCTGGTAGTCATGCACAACATTCATATAATAAAAGAAAATGCGGAATTACGATCTAATACGGAAACATGGTCATACTCTGGATTAAGTTTAACAATAAGGAATGAAATCCGAAAATCACTAACAACATCTGGAATAGTCTACGAGATCTCTACTACATGAAAATCTGACAACTATCTGAAAACTAGGACAAGGCCCCCAGTGGACCAAAACTGTAATAGATGACATAATCTGAAAGGACAGGCCTTCTGGAATAGAGAAGGCTCAACACTGCACAATCTAATCTGCTGTCTGAATTATCTACTGCTTATCTGGACCTCTAGACTGAGCCTTAGAATCTGAGAGGTAGGGAAGGAGTCAATACCGATGTACTGGTATGTAGAGTAATCCAAAAATAAAAATAAAATTTTTATATAACATAGATGGGAGCTGCTATAAAACACATTTTCAAAAAATAGTTCAAAAACACATGAGCATAGTATGATATTTTTTTTCAATAACACTGTATCACTACTGAGCTAGGTGGTACACCCTACAATCTTTCACCAACTTCCAAATCCCAGTTGCTGCCAAGATTGGAGTATTAGTGAGAGGAGAAGAACACACAAGATCACACAGCAGGGTGTCTCCATCCCAATCAAGTCCACGTGTCAAGGTTGGGCTCAAGATCACAAAGCAGGGCTCCGAACTATTAGTCCCGAATAGGGATGACACAATACAAGATACACAAGATCACATAGTATGGTACCAAGTTCCCCGTGTCGGCAATTCACGATTTCCAGCATAGAGTCATTTGACTCGTGTTTTATTCGGGTAACCACCTAAATCACATAAAGTTAAGCTTTAAGCTTGATTCAAGACAAAACATATATCATACTCTATGGGGTATTGTCACACCCCAATGTGCAAGTCATCAGTATCACATCAATTCTCCAACTTCTTATGTCATTCACAACATGCACATATATAAGACTTCCATACACATCAAACACATGTTCAATGGTTCTCAACATATAATAATTCAAGAAGTTTTATTATTTATGAGTAGTATCATAGAAATAGCAAAAACTCATGGTCTCGATAGTTTAAGACTAGTATCATGTGGGGCACTAAAACATTATCATGGGGAATTTTAAAAAAATTCATCATATATGTTCTTCTCATTGTTAGCATTCAAGCCACATGACCCCAATTCAACAATTGAAACATCTTTAAGCAAACAACCCCATGACGATTCATTATTCTTTCAAAATCATGACACAACACATGTTATTGGTATAAAAATGAAATCCCCACTTGCAATAACATATATATATGTATAGAGATTAAAGTATTGTGAAAATTCTTTTCAAATCATGCCCACAAAATTTAGGACAACCCCACGTACCTTAAATTATAAAATCTGAAAGATGAAACCTAGATCTCGATAGATGAAACCTGAATCTTGATTGGTTTCTTAGAGATCTTGAACTTAAGGTTTGATTTTCTTGAATTTCTTGTTCTTGGAGAAAACCCTAGTTTGATCTTATTTGGAGAGTGAAGAGGAAGTTTTTGATGTTGTAAAACTAATAGTGATTGATTAATAACGCTTAAGGGGTGATTTAATTCGTGTGAATGGTTTTTGGAGTGAGGGAAAGACCAAAATACCCCTAAGGAACCCCAAAAAAATCGCACAATTGCATCAGTTGACGACCAGGATTGATGGGCCATCACTCAGGTGATAAGTCGTCACATAGGTCATCACTTCTGGGCTGGTTTTCACCATTCACTACCTTAGGCTGACGACCAGGTCTAACGGTACATCAGACAGCTAATAAGTCGTCAAACTCATCGTCACATTTTGAAAGACAGATACTTCTAAGTAAAATAAATTTCTACTTCGATATCAGATTTTGGCAAAATTGGTGGAGTTGGAAAGAGGACTCAAACACCTTTAATTTGATATATAGTAGGCTACCCAGTTCGTCATATACAAGGAATTATGGTCGATTGAAGTTGACCCAAGTTTCGATGCTCACTCAAACTCGAATGATAGAAAAGCTTTCAACTCGTTCTTGAGTTAGGGGACCTCTATGATCTTAATTCATGCTCAAATAGGTTTCCACACTACATAATTGAGTTACATACCAAATTTGCATAGGATTTATGGCTATTGGATCATCTACGCATAGAAATGATGATTTTCGTTCTAGTCTAAAATGTGGGGTGTTACATTATCCCCCTTGGGATCATTCATCCCCGAATGATGAAACGAAACACAGTCAAGCACGATCTCAAGCATAATAAGGCATAGGAAAAATAAGACAAAGATTGTACCTTCTATTTCATCATTTGCCGGATCAAACAAGTTTGGGTATCTAGCTCGCATGTCATCCTCGAATTCCCAAGTAGCTTCTTTAATTTTTTGGTTTCTCCACAACACTTTAACTGAGGCTATCTCTTTGCTCCTCAATTTTCTAACTTGGCAATCGAAGATTGCCACGGGCTCTTCTTCATAGGATAAGGAGTCTGGCACTTTGATTTCTTCTACGGGTAACACTAGAGAATGGTCTCCAATACGCTTCTTCAGCATGGATATGTGAAATACCGGATGAATAGAACCCAAACTTGCAGGCAACTCTAACTTATACGCAACTCCACCCATCCTTCTCAAAATCTGATATGGTCCTATATTGTGAGGACTCAGCTTACCTTTCTTCCCGAAACGCATGACTCCCTTCATGGGAGAAATTTTAAGAAATAGCCAATCACCAACCTCAAACTTTAAATCTTTTCTAATAACATCAGCGTAGGACTTCTGACGACTCTGATCTGTCTTGAGTCGTTCTCTAATGATTTTCACATCCTCCATTGCCTAATGCAAAATATCAGGCCCAAACAACCGCATCTCACCAACTTTGTTCCACCCTATAGGTGACCTACATCTTCCTCCATACAATGCTTCAAAAGGGGCCATCTTAATACTAGCATGGAAGCTATTATTGTAAACAAACTCTATCAATGGAAAGTGATCTACCCAGCTACCTTTGAAGTCAATTACACAAGCCCTCAACATATTCTCAAGGGTCTGAATGGTGCGCTCAGTTTGCCAATCAGTTTGAGGGTGGAAAGCAGTACTTAGGTTCACTTGGGTACCTAAACCCCTCTAAGAAGACCTCCAAAACTGTGAAGAGAATTGCGTACCTCTGTCAGATATAATGTATACAGGTGCTCTATGCAAACGGACTATCTCCTCAATGTATAGCATGGCATAATCATCTCCCAAGAAGTTGGTCCTCCTAGGAAGAAAGTGAGCTGACTTGGTCAGCCGATCAACAATTACCCAAATAGAATCATACTGATTTCGGGACCTCAGAAGTCCCATAATGAAATCCATATTGATCATTTTCCATTTCCATAAAGGCGAATCTATCTCTTGGGAAGTACCGCTAAACCGCATATTCTCTACCTTAACTTGTTGACAGTTTAAACACTTGGCAACATAGTTAGCCACATCGCGCTTCATATTATTCCACCAATAAATGGTTTTCAGATCATGATACATCTTGGTAGAGCCTGGGTTAACAACATACCTCAAAGTGTGAGCTTCATCAAGGATTCTCTTTCGCAGACCATCTATATCTGACACGCACAATCTACCTTGATATCTCAAAATACCATCACCACCAATTTCAAAGGACATCACCTTTTGCTGACCTACATCTTTCTTGATCTACATCAAGATGGGATCTTCGGCTAGCTTTTCTTTAACTTCTGCACAAAGGGATGATTTAGCTATCTCATGAACGACTACCCCTCCATCTTTGAAATCTAAGAGTCGCACTCCAAGATTTGAAAGTCTGTGAATATCCTTCACCATCTCTCTTTTCCCTTCTTTAACATGAGAAAGGTTTCCCATTGACAACCTGCTAAGGGCGTTGGCTACCACATTTGCCTTTCTCAGATGATAGTGCAGTTTTATGTCATAATCCTTTAGCAATTCCATCCATTGCCTTTTCCTGAGGTTCAATTCTTTCTGCCAGAAAACATACTGTAAACTCTTGTGGTAAGTGAAAATATCCACATGCACCCCATAAAGATACTACCTCCAGATTCTAAGCGCAACCACCACAGTTGTTAACTCCAAGTCATGAGTGGGGTGATTCCACTCATGCACCTTCAACTACCTAGTTGCATAAGCCACCACCTTACCGTACTACACAAGTACACACCCAAGTCCCATACGGAATGCATCACAGTACACAACAAAACCCTCTGTGCCTTTTGAAAGAGTCAGAATAGGTGTTGTAGTCAATTTGTCTTTCAACTTCTCAAAACTATTCTCCCACAAATCAGACCACACAAACTTCACCTTTTTCTGGTTCAACTTAGTAAGTAGAGCAGCTATGGAAGAAAAGCTTTGTACGAATCTTTTGTAATACCCTTCCAAACCTAAGAAGCTCCGAATATCAGTTGGAGTTGTGGGTCTGGGCCGTTTTCTCACTGCCTCAACCTTTTGGAGTCCACCCTAATCCCGTCACTAGACATAATATGCCTCAAGAAAGTAATAGCACTTTGCCAGAATTCACATTTGGAAAATTTTGCATACAACTTATGATCTCTAAGAGCTTGAAGAATAATTTGGAGGTGATTGGCATGGTCCTTCTCACTCTTAGAATAAACCAAGATGTCATCAATGAATATTATGACAAATAGATCCAGAAACTGATGGAAGACCTTATTCATTAGATCCATGAAGGCTGTAGGGGCATTAGTCAACCCGAAGGATGTGACTAAGAATTCATAATGACCGTATCTAGTTTGGAAAGCTGTTTTGGGAATATCTGACTCCCTAACCTTCAACTGATGATATCCCAAATGAAGGTATATCTTTGAAAAACATTTAGCGCCCTGAAGCTGGTTAAAAAGATCATCAAAGGAACAGGATATTTATTTTTAATAGTGACCTTATTCAACTGGCGGTAATCTATGCACATAAGAAGGAACCATCTTTCTTTCGTACGAAGAGTACAGGTGCACCCCAGGGAGAAATACTAGGACAGATAAAACTGTTATCTAAAAGATCTGCTAGCGTCTCTTTCAACTCTTTCAACTCTGATGGAGCTATTCTATATGGCAAAATAGAGATGGGACGGGTATCTGGAAATAAATCAATGCCAAAATCTATCTCCCTATCAGGTGGTATTCCCAGGAGGTCATTTGGAAAGACTTCTGGAAACTCATTTACCACAGGAATAGACGAAAATGAAGGACTTTTAGTATTAGAATCTTTGACCCAGATAAGATGGTACAAACACCCTTTTGAGATAAGTTTACGGGCTTTGAGATAAGATATAAAGTTCCCTCTAGGTGCTTAAGAATGCCCCTCCCATTCTAAGACTAGTTCATTCGGAAAATAAAAAGTGACTATTTGGGTCCTACAATCTAGTGTGGCATAACATGGATGGAGCCAGTCCGTCCCTAATATAGCATTAAAATCAACCATATCAAGCTCTATGAGGTCTGTCAATGTATCCCAGCTAAAAATAGACATAACACAATTCTTATACACCCTTCTAGCTATAACAGAATCCCCCACTAGAGTGGAAACAGAGAAAGATTCAGCAATCACGTCGGGCTTAAACCCAAAACCAACATCCACATATGAGATCACATAAGACAAGGTAGACCTGAGATCAAGTAACACATAAACATCACGGGAAAAGATTTGTAACATACCAGTCACTATATTTGGTGAGGCCTCTTCCTCTTAGTGGTTGGTGAAGGTGTACAACCAGTTGCGACCGCTCCCAGTAGCTGAAGTGGCACCCTTCTGAGGTGGTGGTGCGGAAGAATTTGCTTGAGACTTGGCTCCTCCAACATTACCTCTAGTGGCAGGGCAATCTCTTTGAAGGTGACCCACTTGGCCGCAGGAATAACAATTTCTCCTCTCAAAGTAACACTTTCCACAGGAATAACAATTTCTCCTCTCAAAGTAACACTTTCCAGGATGGTTCCTTCTGCAGACACTACAACATGGAAAAGATCTAGCGGGCTATGTCATGCTACCCCGTGAATGGGTATCCTGCATCCTCTCTCCACTATTATCCTGAGGATTAATGGACCACTAATTATGTAGAGGTTTAGGCGTGGGGGTGCTGGTTATAGGTTGAACATTTCCCCAATTCTTTCTCTTCTTCCACCTGTTGCCCCAATTTCTACTCTGCGGCTGACTTTGACTCTGG
Organism: Capsicum annuum; assembly: GCF_002878395.1. Classification (NCBI taxonomy): domain Eukaryota; kingdom Viridiplantae; phylum Streptophyta; class Magnoliopsida; order Solanales; family Solanaceae; genus Capsicum; species Capsicum annuum. The sequence goes on from NW_025893027.1 coordinate 74,723, forward strand.
TCTATTATTTTGGCTCTCTTTGCCTGTCTGTCCTTCTACCTAGATTCAGCGATCTTTTTCTTCTTCTCCTCAACTTTTTGTATGTTTACTGATAGTCTGGCGAAGTCCATGTCCCTATGTAGCATCGCCCCCTGACATTCAAGTGCTAGATCATCTGAAAGGCCGGATGCAAATTTCCGCATTCAGGCTCTCATATTACTAGTCATTTGTGGTGCATAACGGGCCAGTTGGTTGAACTTCAAAGTGTACTTCTGGACACTCATCTTTCCTTGCTTTAGGTTCATAAATTCTTTAACTTTGGCTTCCCTCAGCTCTAGAGGAAAAAATCGATCAAGAAAGGCTTCCACAAACTTACCCCAAACTGTGGGCTCAGCACTCTCACCCTTCGCATCTTCCCACTCATTATACCATTGGTCCTCTACATCCTTAAGCTGGTATAATGCTAATCCAACCCCTTCCACCTGGTCTACATGCATTACCCTGAAAATCTTCTCCATTTCGTCCACAAACTCCTATGGATCCTCTTCTACCTTAGTGCCAGAAAATTTGGGCGGGTTCATTCTCATGAACTAAACCACCCTAGTAGCGTCATAAGTAATAGATACAGAACCAGTATCCTCCTACCTTTGAGTCTGTGCGGCTACCATCTGTGCAAATATATGAATGGACTGTCTGAATTCTGCATTAGATATGTGCCTATAAGAAGACTGGGATGTTTAACATTTGTTCTTAGAGCTCGAGGAGGCTGGTCGGGACTGGAGGTACTCCCGGAGTAGGAATAGGTTCTGGGGTGTGCGCTCTGTTACGAGTTCGTATCCCATAGGTGGGGTGGATTTCATCATACTGAGTATTCTGATTATTGGAGTGACGAGGAGGCATGGCTGTTCTTTTTCTGAAATACAAGAGATCACTTGATTAGGGGATGGATTAGACTCCAAAGCACGAACTAAATCACAAAGAGGGGAAACATTCCTAAAAGCCTAGTAGCTCCTGTTTATAAGTATGGTGCTCTACACACCCATAACAAAACTCTACCCAATGCGAATTTTCAGATACCCTGGGACCATGAACCGTGCTCTAATACCAAGTTTGTCACGATCCAAACTAGGGCCTGGTTGTAATGGACATCCCAAACCATGAATGCCCGGATGTCCTACTCTATCTAGTAGTCATGCACAACATTCATATAATAAAATAAAATGCGGAATTACAATCTAATACGAAAATATGGTCATACTCTGGATTAAGTTTAACAATAAGGAATGAAATCCAAAAATCACTAACAACATCTGGAACAGTCTGTGAAATCTCTACTACATGAAAATCTGACAACTATTTAAAAACTGGGATAAGGCCCCAGTAGACCAAAACTATAATAGATGACATAATCTAAAAGGACAGGCCTTCTGGAATAGAGAATGCTCACCACTGCATAATTTGATCTGTTGTCTGAATTATCTACTGCTTATCTGGACCCCTAGACTAAGCCTCAGAACTTGAGAGGTAGGGGAGGGGTTTCAATACAGATGTACTGGTATGCAGAGTGATCAAAAAATAAAAATAAAATTTTTATATAACATAGATGAGAGTTGCTATAAAACACTTTATCAAAAAATAGTTCAAAAACACATGAGCATAGTATAATGATTCTTTTTCAACAACATTGTATCACTACTGAGTTAGGTGGTACACCCTACAATCTTTCACCAACTGCCAAATCTTGGTTGCCGCCAAGATTGGAGTATTAGTGAGGGGAGAAGAACACACAAGATCACACAGCAGGGTGTCTCCATCCCAATCAAGTCCATGTTTCAAGGTTGGGCTCAAGATCACAAAGAAGGGCTCCTAACCATTAATCCCGAATAGGGATAACACAATACAAGGTACACAAGATCACATAGCGTGGTACCAATTTCCCCGTGTTGGTAATTCACGGTTTCCGGCATAGAGTCATTTGACTCATGCTTTATTCGGGTAACCACCTAACTCACATAAAGTTAAGCTTTAAGCTTGATTCAAAACAAAACATATATCATACTCTGTGGGGTATTGTCACACCCCAATGTGCAAGTCATCAGTATCACATCAATTCTCCAACTTCTTATGTCATTCACAACATGCACATATATAAGACTTCCATACACATCAAACACATGCTCAATGGTTCTCAACATATAATAATTCAAGAATTTTTATCATTTATGAGTAGTATCATAGAAATAGCAAAAACTCAAACTCTCGATAGTTCAAAGGGAAACCCACTTATCCAAATGCAATCAGTTTTTGCTTGATGATCACATACTTATCCGTAAAACTTTTATGAAAAATAGTCATTCCCCATTCATGTGGGGAATTGTTGGGTTTAATATGTATGGAAGAAGTGTGAATGGAAAATGGAGAGAAAATGGTGGAAGGAAGGAGACAACAATTTAGAAGGTGTACTCCCAAATTGAAGAGTTCATTAATTCTCCCTCATTGGTGGGAGAAGGGAACTATGGATTATTTTTAATAGAAAGAACTTACTCCACATGCTAAGTGAGGCAAGAAATAAGAGATGCCTCGCGCCGCCGTCATCGTCACTCGGCTTCAGCTTCGGCAAAACATTTATTATGTAATTATTAGTGACATAGTTTAGAAAAAACAAAAAGTTTTACTCCATATATGTAATTTTTTCTTATGTTAAATATATTTTGGACGAAAGGAGATTCAATTGAACCCACTTTCCACCTATAACATTTAAATTCTGAACCTGTCTCTCTGAAGACAAGGTAAAAGCTAGAGGCCCAGAAGGAGGTTCATCAAAATCCCATTCATTTAAAAATTACACTGTATATACAAGATCAAAATTATCTTTTTAATAGTTAGTGATGAACCCTCTTAATGAAAATTCTACCTCTGCCACAATCTCTCACCTATTAACATTTAAATCTTGAATCTATCTCTATATATACAGTCAAAGCTAGATGGCAAGAAGGGTTTCAATTGAATCTCTTTCACCTGAAAATCATAATATATATATATATATAGTAGACCAAAAATTTGTTTATATATTCCTTGATCAAAATCCTGCATCCGCCACAGAATAAAACATGCTTATTTGACTTACACAAGAGCTATATCTCAAGTGTTCCACAATCTCTTCCACATATGATGAAAGACTAAAAATTCTTCATATATGTAATTATAAGTAAAGAAAATGATTTTTAAAAAAATAAAATAAAAATTACCTGGAGTACCAGCAGGTCTTCTTTTTCTTTTGATAATAAAACCATTTTCTGATGAAGAAAATTGATCAGAATAATTAGAAGGAGCACCAAACAAGAAAGAGTGGCTATCTAACATGGAGAGAGAGATCAGATAGAAAGAGATAGAGAGATAAAATTCAAAATGATGAAATGTTGTTCTTTTCTTCTTAGCTTTTTGTATATCTAGATACAAGAGGATCACAAGGATTTAAAAGCCAATCTATATGTGTATATCGTACAATTCCACTTTATATACTTCTCCGTTTCAATTTATTTGACATACTTTTCTTTTTAATCTATTTTAAAAAAAGAATAACACGTTTAATTTTAACTTTCTACATGGCATTAAAAAAAGGGCGAGGGCTGTCCGGTGCATTAAAGTTCTCGCTATGCGCAGGTCCGAGGAAGGGCCCCATCACAAGGGTGTATTGTACGCAACTTTATCTTGCATTTCTGTCAGAGGCTATTTCTGTTGGGTTCAATATGTATGGAAGAAGTGTGAATGAAAAATGGAGAGAAAATGGTGGAAGGAAGGAGACACCAATTTAGAAGGTGTACTCCCAAATTGGAAAGTTCACTAATTCTCCCACATTGATGGGAGAAGCGAACTATGGAGTGTTTTTAATAGAAAGCACTTACTCCTGCTAAGTGAAGCAAGAAATAAGAGATGCCTCGCGTCGTTGTCGTCGCTTGCTCGGCTTCGGCTTCGGCAAATCGATCAATGAGATCTATCTGTTTGGACAAAGTTTAATTGACAGAAATTTAATTCGAATACCAAAGGAAAAAAATGCAACAGTAATCCTCCATTTATGCATGCATACAGATTTCGAAATAGTGTTTTTGAACGGATACAATTCTTCAACAAACTGATGCACTGTTTTTTAACTGATGCTTTGAAATGATGCACTGTTTCGTGAAATGGTATACCTGTTCGGAAAAGGACCTGGTTGAATGAACGGACATGAATTTTCTGAAAAGACACACCATTTAAGTGAACCACTGCCACCTTTTCGAAGAGGCATATGATAGGCTACTTAAACCTTCTTTCATTCACAGGTTTAGACATGAATTTTCTAAAATAAACACTCTCTTCTTGTCTTCAAACGTTTTGTGTGATCAATCAAATTGTTGAGTGAGTTCGTAGAATCCGACAATTTGAGGTACCGCTATTGTTTGGATTGAAGTTCATTTTATCCTGGGAGGAAGATTCCATAACCTCGGGTACAGTGAGGGGAATTATTCCTTAAGGACACTCCGTGAAGTCGGGGGACTTGGTCTTAAATTCTATTTCATCTTAATTTCTGAAAAATACAATACACTTCTTAGAAAGATCACTTTGATCTTGTGTTGAGGGTATTTTCTGTTATACTTCATTGATATCTTGTTTTTAAAACATGAACTAGTTGAAGTGATTGTTTCTAGTATACAGATTCTTGTACTCGAATACATACGAGATAACAGTTTTCAAGGCTTAAATTTGTGACCTCCTGGTCGTATGACAACCACTTTACCAGTTACTCCAAGACTTTCCTTCACTTTCTCTATGGTATGTGTAAGATTATAAGATTAAAGGATATTTTTGTACATTTGATATATCTTTAATCTAAAACCACGGGATTTAAAAGTCTTTTTTATATTAAAATAACTCCGTGTCAAGTCAATGAATTTAAACGGAGGGAGTTTATATTTTTTGACAAGAGGGAGCTGCTTGAATGGTATACACCCCTCACTTCCGAACTTAAGATTGTGACTTTGAGTCATCAAAGAGAGTAAAAAAGTAGAAGCTCCCAAAAGTAGTTAAAAACAAACTAATGGTGTGAGTTGGAGTTGGCAAGGGAGAAAATTAAAACCGTGGGAGCCTTAAGGTGGGGTTAGAAAAAGACTTAACATATTTTCTTTCCTTAAAAACAAAAAGAAAAAAATTGTTTTCACTCTGAGAGCGTTTATCTAAGTTTATAAGGTGGTCAAATTAGCTTGTCAGTATTTTTTTTTATTATTTGATTATGATTTTACGGCTTATAAGCACTTTTTTCTTTTACTACCAAAAGGATATAAAAACGATCGAGAATACAGATCAACCTTCGTTAGTCGATTTTTTCCCCCTATTTTAAAGTAATGCCAAATGAGTGTGGTTGGTTTTTTTAGCGTCAAAAACTGAAAAAGTGCAAACTAAAGGAGCATGATTAAAATTTTATGAAAATTATTTAATAAAATCGATCACACTTGGTCGATATTTTTCGCAAAAAAAATAAATTTGAAGAATACATGCATGACCATTTATTCTTAGTTTTGATGTTTTTATCCAAATGTGTAATTGTTTATTCACCTAAACTATTTTTTAACGCGTAGTATTTATCAACTATTTTTACTCGATCACCTAACTCGTACGAGCTCTTAATTTGTTATGGCATGTCACTATTAATCATCTAGATTAACTATATTAATTATAAAAATTTCTGTACTCTAAACATATAATAATTTTATTCCAAAACATATATATCTATATTCGTTTTGTTAGCAGCACAAATATTTTTCTTTTAGATGTACTAATTTGTACCCTGTGAGTGTTGAGATTTGATATAAAGAAGTACCTAAATTCCAAAGAAGGACAAAACATCTTTTCTAGACTAAATAAAATAAATCTTTTTCATCGATACGAGGTGTGATGGATGATTGAGATTCCTCCGTCTTAAATCAAAAGTTTTGAGCTCCGCTATCTAGAAATATATGAAGAAATTATAGTAGAAGCACTATCCACAAAAATAAACCCCGCATATATAATTGGATCTAATATTAATATCGAACACCAAAAAAACTTTAAAAATAATAATATGGTAGTTGGGAAATCACTATTTACTGATTATAAAAAGCCAAGAGGAATGATTGTTTTGTACAAATGTATTGTACAAAATTGGCGAATGA
>NW_025893027.1:80989-81372 GCF_002878395.1 Capsicum annuum
TTTCGTCGATACAAGGTGTGATGGATGATTGAGATTCCTCCGTCTTATAATCAAAAGTTTCGAGCTCCGCTATCTAGGAATATATGAAGAAATTTTAGTAGAAGCTCTATCCACAAAAATGAATCCCGCAATGTATGAACTTAAATATATATAATTGGATCTAATATTAATATCGAACACCGTAAAACTTTAAAAATAATAATATGGTAGTTGGGAAATCACAATTTACTAATTATAAAAAGCCAAAGAGGAAATGATTGTTTTGTACGAATGTATTGTACAAAATTGGCGAATGAGTCCTCTACTTTATTGGTTTCATATTGTCCGTGTTAAAGTCTCACGTGATAGTTTTTGTTACGGGTTAATATGGGTAAAAAAAAAAA